>NC_057801.1:802863053-802919340 GCF_018294505.1 Triticum aestivum | reverse complement strand
GGAACCCCTTCCAGTGACCTGATATGTACCCGGTACCCTCCGGAACACTTGCGGTGTCCGAATACCATCGTCCTATATATTAATCTTTACCTCTCGACCATTTCGAGACTCCTCTTCATGTCCGTAGTATCATCTGGGACTCCGAACAACATTCTCTCACCAAATCACATAACTCATATAATACAAAATCTCATTGAACGTTAAGCGTGCGGACCCTACGGGTTCGAGAACTATGTAGACATGACCGAGACGCCTCTCCAGTCAATAACCAATAGCGGAACCTGGATGCTCATATTGGCTCCCACATATTCTACGAAGATCGTTATGGCTCGAACCGTAATGACAACATACGTTTCCCTTTGTCCATCGGTATGTTACTTGCCCGAGATTCGATCATCAGTATCTTCATACCTAGTTCAATCTCATTACCGGCAAGTCTCTCTTTAGTCGTTTCGTAATGCATCATCCTGCAACTAACTTATTAGTCACTTTGCTTGCCAGGCTTCTTATGATGTGCATTACCGAGAGGGCCCAGAGATATCTCTCTGATACTCGGAGTGACAAATCCTAATCTCAATCTATGCCAACCCAACAAACACCTTCAGAGGTACCTGTAGAGCATCTTTATAATCACCCAGTTACATTGTGACGTTTGATAGCACACAAGGTATTCCTCCGGTATCCGGGAGATGCATAATCTCATAGTCGAAGGAATATGTATTTGACATGAAGAAAGCAATAGCAATAAAACTGAACGATCATTATGCTAAGCTAATGGATGGGTCTTGTCCATCGCATCATTCTCCTAATGATGTGATCCACATATACTTATCAGAAATGTTGTAGTGCTCCCACTCACCTTTTCGTAAATACAGGCTTCACTGTAAGTCTGTAAAAAACCACATGCTTTGATCATTTCATCAAAGTGTATATTCAAACTCCGAGATGCTTGCACCAGTCCATAGATGGATTGCTGGAGCTTGCACACTTTTTAGCACCTTTATGATCGACAAAACCTTCTGGTTATATCATATACAACTCCTTTTTTAGAAATCCATTAAGGTATCCAGTTTTGACATCCATTTGCCAGATTTCATAATCATAAAATGTGGCAATTGCTAACATGATTTGGACAGACTTAAGCATGGCTACGAGTGAAAAAGTCTCATCGTAGTCAACTCCTTGAACTTGTCGAAAGCCTTTTGTGGCAAGTCGAGCTTTATAGACAGTAACATTACCATCAGCGCCAGTCTTCTTCTTGAAGATCCACTTATTCTCTGTGGCTCACCGATCATAGGGCAAATCCACCAAAGTCCACACTTTGCTCTCATATATGGATCCTATCTCAGATTTCAGGGCCTCAAGCCATTTATCGGAATCTGGGCTCATCATAGCTTCTTCATAGTTCATAGGTTCGTGATACGTCTCCGTCGTATCAATAATTTTCTATTGTTCCATGCCAATATTATTCAACTTTCATATACTTTTGGCAACTTTTTATACTATTTTTGGGACTACCATATTGATCCAGTGCTTAGTGCTAGTTCCTGTTTGTTGCATGTTTTTTGTTTCGCTGAAAACCCATATCAAACAGAGTCCAAACGGGATAAAAACTGACAGAGATTTTTTTGGTGTATTTATGATTTTTGGGAAGAAGAATCAACACGAGACGATTCCCGAGGGGCCATGAGGCAGGGGGCGCGCCCTGGGCCCTCATGGCCACCCCGTAAGGTGGTTGGTGCTGTTCTTCCGCCGCAAGAAAGCTAATATCCGGATAGAAATCGTGTTAAAATTTCAGCCCAATCGGAGTTACGGATCTCCGGGAATATAAGAAATGATGAAAGGCCAGAATCTAGAACGCAGAAACAGAGAGAGATAGAGAGGCGGATCCAATCTCGGAGGGGCTCTCGCCCCTCCCACACTATGGAGACCATGGACTAGAGGGGAAACCCGTCTCCCATCTAGGGAGAAGGTCAAGGAAGAAGAAGAAGTAGAAGAAGGTGGGGGGCTCTCTCCCCCTCGCTTTCGGTGGCGCTGGAATGCCGCCGGGGGCCATCATCATCACCGTGATCTACACCAACACCGCCGTCACCTTCACCAACATATCCATCACCTTACCCCATCTATATTCAGTGGTCCACTATCCCGCAACCCGCTGTACCCTCTACTTGAACATGGTGCTTTATGCTTCATATTATTATCCAATGACGTGTTGCCATCCTATGATGTCTGAGTAGATTTTGGTTGTCCTATCGGTAATTGGTGAATTGCTATGATTGGTTTAATTTTCTTGTGGTTATGTTGTTGTCCTATGGTGCTCTCCGTGTCGCGCAATCGCGAGGGATTCCCGCTGTAGGGTGTTCCAATACGTTCATGATTCGCTTATAGTGGGTTGCTTGAGTGACAAAAGCATAAACCCGAGTAAGGGGGTTGTGTGGCGTATGGGATAAAGGGGACTTGATGCTTTAATGCTATGGTTGGGTTTTACCTTAATGATATTTAGTAGTTGCAGATGCTTGCTAGAGTTCCAATCATAAGTGCATATGATCCAATAAGAGAAAGTATGTTAGCTTATGCGTCTCCCACATAAAACTTGCTATCGGTCTAGTAAAGTAGTCAATTGCTTAGGGACAATTTCGCAACTCCTACCACCACTTTTCCACACTAGCTATATTTACTTTATTGCTTCTTTATCTAAACAGCCCCTAGTTTATATTCACGTGCTCTTTATTATCTTGCAAACCTATCCAACAACACCTACAAAGTACTTCTAGTTTCATACTCGTTCTAGGTAAACCGAATGCTAAGTGTGCGTAGAGTTGTATCGGTGGTCGATAGAACTTGAGGGAATAATTGTTCTACCTTTAGTTCCTCCTTGGGTTCGACACTCTTACTTATCGAAAGAGGCTACTATTGATCCCCTATACTTGTGGGTTATCAAGACCTTTTTTTGGCACCGTTGCCGGGGAGTCATAGCATGGGGTGAATATTCTCGTGTGTGCTTGTTTGCTTTATCACTAAGTAATTTTTATTTGTTGTCCTTAGTTGTTTCTATTTTTAGTTATGGGTAGGAAACGCAAAATACCAAAAAAAATAGTTGTACTTACTACACCAATGGTTGAAGAACCGCTCAAAATCTATCACACTCCTGAAGCTTTTTACATGGATCATCTACGATCCCTATGTGCTCGTGCTGAAACCCCAACTAGCTTAGTTGAGGGAAAATCTTTAGATGAGCATGCTTTTTATGTGCGACACCGCTTATCTCAAAAAGGGAAACTTTTACTAGATCAAATTCATCGTTTGCAATGTTATGCTTGGAATTTATGTGAAATATATGATGTTACTTGTTGTTCTGAAAACCCTAAGAAACACCTTCCCTACCAATGTCAGTTTGATAATGGAATCGCATCTTCGTATGCTAAGGGTGTTTACAATTACTATGATGTTCAACAAATTGAAGAATTAGTTGCTTTTAAGGGTGCTTATGAAATTTCTTATTTGATTGAAAAGTATGATGCTACTCTCTACAAATCTGAAAATTTTTCCATACTTATATATTGTTATGATAATTATGCTTCTAATTCCTATGTTAAACCATATATTGAGGACTCCTCCGCTATCCAAGAAGAGACTAATATTTTGCAGGAGTCTATGGAAGAAGAAATTGATGAAACTGTGAGCTCATTGGATGAAAAAGATGATGAGAGTAACTCTTCAACTCATACATTGTTTAACTTCCCTTCGTGCTTACCGAAGGATGATTGCTATGATGATTGTTATGATCTCGTTGATTCTCTTGAAATATCCCTTTTTGATGATGCTTGCTATGCTTGTGGCCAAGATGCCAATATAAATTCATCTTATGGAGATGAACTTGCTATAGTTCCTTATGTTAAACATGAAATTGTTTCTATTGCACCGACACATGATAGTCCTATTATCTTTTTGAATTCTCCAAACTACACTATATTGGAGAAGTTTGGGCTTATCAAGGATTATATTGATGGGTTGCGTTTTACTACTACACATGATGATTTTGATAGATATAATATGCATGTTCTTGCTGCTCCTACTTGCAATTATTATGAGAGAGGAACTATATCTCCACCTCTCTATGTTTCCAATATGATAAAATTGCAAGAAACTGCTTATACTATGCATTGGCCTTTACTATGTGTGCATGAATTGTTCTTTTATGAGATGCCGATGCATAGGAAGAGAGTTAGGCTTTGTTGTTGCATGATATATGTTACTTTATGCTCACTACTAAATTATAAATCATTGTTAATTAAAATTGGCTTTGATATACCTTGGGATCCGGGTGGATTCATTACTTAAGCACTATATGCCTAGCTTAATGGCTTTAAAGAAAGCGCTGCCAGGGAGACAACCTGGAAGTTTTAGAGAGTCATTTATTTCTGTTGAGTGCTTTCATAAAGTTAAAAAAAAAGAGGGGAACCCAAAACTTCTCAAAAAGGAAAGTGAAAGTGAGAAATACAAGCATTGTTGAAGTGGGGGAGCTCCTTGAACTTTGTTAATGCTCACGGAAACTTTGTGAATCTTAATTACAGAAACTTTTCATCAAAAATAATTACCCCCTTGTACAATTCCATTGTATTATAAAAATAATGTGCCAAGGTTTGCCTTTAGGATGTTTACAATGCTTGTTGGTTTGTACGGTGCAGGACAGAACTTTGGCTGTAGTGCGCGATTTTACATTTTTTTTACTGGAACGTGAAACGGTTCTGAAACTTTTTGCACTATCTTTCTTTACAAATTGTTTATTGTTCCTAATTTTGGCACAATTTTTGGAGTACCACAAGTATGGTGAATGTTCAGATTGTTACAGACTGTCATGTTTAAGACAAATATAGTTTTTGATACATAGTTTGCTTGTTTTGATGAAACTATCAATTTCTATCAGTGGATTAAGCCATGGAAAATTTATATTACAGTAGACACAATGCAAAAACAAAATATTAATTGGTTTGCAACAGTACTTAGAGTAGTGATTTGCTTTATTATATGAATGGATCTTACCGAGTTTTCTGTTGATGTTTTGTGTGGATGAAGTGTTTGATCGAGGAGGTCTCGATATGAGGAAAAGGAGGAGAGTCAAGAGTTCAAGCTTGGGGATGCCCAAGGCACCCCAAGTAAATATTCAAGGAGACTCAAGCGTCTAAGCTTGGGGATGCCCCGGAAGGCATCCCCTCTTTCTTCAACAAGTATCAGTATGTTTTCGAATTCGTTTCGTTCATGCGATATGTGCAAATCTTGGAGCATCTTTTCCATTTAGTTTTCATTTTTCTTTTATGCACCATGCTGGTATGAGATAGTCCATGGTTGATTTATAGAATTCTCTTTGCACTTCACTTAAATCTTTTGAGTATGGCTTTATAGAATGCTTCATGTGCTTCACTTATATCATTTGAACATTGGATTGCCTGTTTCTCTTCACATAGAAAACCGCCATTTATAGAATGCTCTTTTGCTTCACTTATATTTGTTAGAGCGTGGGCATATCTTTTGTAGAAAGAATTAAACTCTCTTGCTTCACTTATACCTATTTAGAGACATGACAGGAATTGGTCATTCACATGGTTAGTCATAAAATCCTACATAAAACTTGTAGATCACTGAATATGATATGGTTGATTCCTTGCAATAGTTTTGCGATATAAAGGTGGTGATATTAGAGTCATGCTAGTGAGTGACTGTGTATTAGTAGAAATACTTGTGTTGAGGTTTGTGATTCCCGAAGCATGCACGTATGGTGAACTGTTACGTGATGAAGTCGGAGCATGATTTATTTTTTGATTGTCATCCTTTTTGTGGAGGTCAGGATCGTGCGATGGTTAACTCCCACCAACCCTTCCCCTAGGAGCATGCGTGTAGTACTTTGTTTCGATGGCTAATAAATTTTGGCAATAAGTATGTGAGTTCTTTATGACTAATGTTGAGTCCATGGATTATACGCACTCTCACCCTTCCATCATTTCTAGCCCCTTCGGTACCGTGCATTGCCCTTTCTCACCTCGAGAGTTAGTGCAAACTTCGCTGGTGCATCCAAACCCCGTGATACGATATGCTCTGTCACACATAAGCCTCCTTATATCTTTCTCAAAACAGCCACCATGCCTACCTATCATGGCATTTCCATAGCCATTCCGAGATATATTGCCATGCAACTTCCATCATCATCATATACATGACTTGAGCATTCATTGTCATATTGCTTTGCATGATCGTAATATAGCTAGCATGATGTTTTCATGGCTTGCCTGTGTTTTGATGTCATTGCTACGCTAGATCATTGCACATCCTAGTACACCGCCGGAGGCATTCATATAGAGTCATATCTTTGTTCTACTATCGAGTTGTAATATTGAGTTGTAAGTAAATAGAAGTGTGAGGATCATCATTATTAGAACATTGTCCCATGTGAGTTATCAAAATAAAAGTGGCCAAAGAAGCCCCCCCCCCAAAAAAGAGAGAGGCCAAATAAGCCTACAAAAAAAGAGAGAGAAAAGAGAGAAGGGATAATGTTACTATCCTTTTACCACACTTGTGCTTCAGAATAGCACCATGTTCTTCATATAGAGAGTCTCTTGAGTTATCACTTCGATATACTAGTGGGAATTTTCATTATAGAACTTGGCTTCTATATTCCGATGATGGGCTTCCTCAAATGCCCGAGGTCTTCATGAGCAAGCAAGTTGGATGGACACCCACTTAGTTTCCAGTTTGAGCTTTCATACACTTATAGCTCTTAGTGCATCCATTGCATGGCAATCCCTACTCCTCACATTGACATCAATTGATGGGCATCTCCATAGCCCATTTATTAGCCATGTTGATGTGATACTTTCTCCTTTTTTGTCTTCTCCACATAACCCCCACCACCATATTCTATTCCACCTATAGTGCTATATCCATGGCTCACGCTCATGTATTGCGTGAAAGTTGAAAAAGTTTGAGAATACTGAAGTATGAAACAATTGCTTGGCTAAAACCGGGGTTGTGCATGATTTAAATACTTGTGTGGTGAAGATGGAGCATGGCCAGAATATATGATTTTGTAGGGATAACTTTCTTTGGCCATGTTGTCTTGAAAAGACATGATTGCTTTATTAGTACACCTGAAGTATTATCGTTTTTATGTCAAATGATAGACTATTGACTTGAATCACTCGGTTCTTAATATTGATGCCATGATTAGATATATGATCAAGATTATGCTAGGTAGCATTCCACATAAAAAATTATCTTTTTTATTATTTACCTACTCGAGGACGAGCAGGAATTAAGCTTGGGGATGCTGATACGTCTCCATCGTATCTATAATTTTTCATTGTTCCATGCCAATATTATTCAACTTTCATATACTTTTGGCAACTTTTTATAATATTTTTGGGACTAACATATTGATCCAGTGCCCAGTGCCAGTTCCTGTTTGTTGCATGTTTTTTGTTTCACAGAAAACCCATATCAAACAGAGTCCAAACGAGATAAAAACTGACGGAGATTTTTTTGGAATATTTATGATTTTTGGGAAGAAGAATCAACGCGATACGATGCCTAAGGGGGCCACGAGGCAGGGGGTGCGCCCCAGGGGGTCAGGCGCGCCCTGGGCCCTCGTGGCCACCCCGTAAGGAGGTTGGTGCCCATCTTTCGCCGCAAGAAAGCTAATATCCGGATAGAAATCATGTTAAAATTTCAGCCCAATCGGAGTTAGGGATCTCCGGGAATATAAGAAGTAGTGAAAGGCCAGAATCTAGAACGCAGAAACAGAGAGAGACAAAGAGACATATCCAATCTCGAAGGGGCTCTCGCCCCTCCCACGCCATGGATACCATGTACCAGAGGGGAAACCCTTCTCCCATCTAGGGAGAAGGTCAAGGAAGAAGAAGAAGAAGGGGGGGCTCTCTCCCCCTCGCTTCCGGTGGCGCCGGAACGCCGCCGGGGGCCATCATCATCACCGCAATCTACACCAACACCACCGTCACCTTCACCAACATCTCCATCACCTTCCTCCATCTATATTCAGCGGTCCACTCTCCCGCAACCCGCTGTACCCTCTACTTGAACATGGTGTTGTATGCTTCATATTATTATCCAATGATGTGTTGCCATCCAATGATGTCTGAGTAGATTTTCGTTGTCATATCGGTAATTGGTGATCATTGCTATGGTTGGTTTAATTTGCTTGTGGTTATGTTTATGTCCTATGGTGCTCTCCAAGTCACGCAAGCGTGAGGGATTCCCGCTGTAGGGTGTTGCAATATGTTCATGATTCTCTTATAGTGGGTTGCTTGAGTGACAGAAGCATAAACCCGAGTAAGGGGGTTGTGGCGTATGGGATATAGGGGACTTGATGCTTTAATGATATGGTTGGGTTTTACCTTAATGATCTTTAGTAGTTGTAGATGCTTGCTAGAGTGCCAATCATAAGTGCATATGATCCAAGAAGAGAAAGTATGTTAGCTTATGCCTCTCCCACATAAAACTTGCTATCGGTCTAGTAAAGTAGTCAATTTCTTAGGGACAATTTCGCAACTCCTACCACTGAGGGAGTCCTGGATTAGGGGGTATCCGGACAGCCGGACTATATACATCGTACGGACTATTGAAGCGTGAAGATACAAGACTCAAGACTTCGGCCCGTGTCCGGATGGGACTCTCCTTTGCGTGGAAGACAAGCTTGGCGATCCGGATATTATGTTTCCTTCCTTGTAACCGACTCCATGTAAACCCTAGCTCTCTCCGGTGTCTATATAAACCGGAGAGGAAGGTCCTTAGAAGGCCGATCACAATTACAATCATACCATCATAGGCTAGCTCTTAGGGTTTAGCCTCTACTATCTCGTGGTAGATTTACTCTTGTACTACACATATCTTCAATATTAATCAAGCAGGAAGTAGGGTTTTACCTCCATTGAGAGGGCCCGAACCTGGGTAAACATTGTGTCCCTTGCTTCCTGTTACCATCAGCCTAAGACGCACAGATCGGGACCCCCTACCCGAGATCCTCCGACACCGACATTGGTGCTTTCATTGAGAGTTCCTCTGTGTCGTCGCTTCAAGGCTTGATGGCGTCTTCAATCGTCAACAACACGGTCCAGGGCGAGACTTTTCTCCCCGGACAGATCTTTGTGTTCAGCGGCTTTGCACTGTGGGCCAATTCGCTTGGTCATCTGGAGCAGATTGACAGCTACGCCCCTGGCTACCAGGTCAGGTTCGGAAACTTGAACTACACGGAAGACATTCCCGGAGACTTGATCTTCGACGGATTTGGGCCTGTGCCAGGGGCACCAGACAGTAACGACGAGCACGGCCTAGACCTGCCGCCAAACAATGCTCGGGACATCATCCCTGCAGCAGCCCCGGATCTAAATCTGGAGCAGGTTGTGTCGCCCAAGCGTGGAGGGGTAGACCCCGCCCCGTAGGCCGCATACTCATCGGCGATGGAGCCGAACACAGGTCTCACCTCTGTGGAGGCCTGTAACCCCGGACTCCTGGACTCGTATCCGGTTGATGGTTCCGGTCCGCATACCCTCGAGTCAGCCAAGCCAGGTTGGGCTCTGGTAATGGAGTTTACCGTTGCGGACATCTTTCAGCACTCGCCCTTTGGCGACATGCTGAACTCATTAAAGTCTCTCTCTTTGTCAGGAGGCTCTGGGCCGAACTATGTCCGGCCTGAGTGGGAAGCAGGTGATGAAGGAATTCGCTGCCCACCCACCACCCACTTCATTGCCACGATCGATGATTTAACCGACGTGCTTAACTTCGACTCCGAATACATCAACGTTATGGACGATGATGCAGGAGACGCACAGGAGCCACCGCTCATAGGGCGGTGGACAGCCGCCTCCTTATACGATATATATATGTTGGACAATCTAGAGGAAACCAATGGCGACGAGGCAGTGGAGGATAACCCCTCAGGAGAAAAAGCAAATCATGGGCGTCTTCGGCGCCGCTCCAAGACCTGCCACATCAATGCCGGCCCCGGAGATGAAAGCAATCCGGATGGTGCCGAAGAGGAATACAACCCTGATCATCCTACCTTCAAGCAGGTCAGACCGGCCACGGTGGGATACTTGGAGAGGGACAACTATACACCCCCCTCCGAAGACGAGGTAAGCCTCGGCAACGACGAATTCGGCGTACCTGAAGACCCAGTGGAACAAGTTCGCTTTAAGCGACGGCTCGTAGCCATGGCAAGGAGTCTGCAAAGGAAGCAAGAGCAGATTAAATATGACCAAGATTTGCTAGCGGATAGTTGGACCATGATCCTGGCCACTGAAAAGTACGGATTCGACCGCCCTAACAAAGGGCATACGAGGCACAACTGGCTACCTCAACCTAAGCAGGAGAACCAAAGGCACACAATCCGACGTCCACACACCACTACAGTCCAAGACAGTAAAAAGGATACACAAAGAGGCATCCTAAAGCCTCGGCCCAGCGGTCATAAACGTCAAGCCAAGGAAGCTGGTGCCAAGTCCAGCAACCCCCAATGCGGTCAACGGACAAAGAACAACTCAAGCCTATTCGGCCTGAGCCACATACTTGATCAGCTGTGTGCAATTCACGGTACTCCTAGAAGGATGGCAAAACATACCAATAGAGAATGCCGGATCCTCAAAGCAAAGCGACCGGTCGTGTGCCTCAAACAATGAATGCAGGCGTCTAGTCAAGAGACCCCCCTTCCCCAGAGCACAACAGTACGGCCGATCGCCCCCTATCATACAAACCGCATCAATTCAATTGACGTACCCCTAGACCTCGTAGTCCAGGGGCTCCATAACACATAAAGCCCCAGCGGGTATGAAACCACGAATAACACCTTCTATAAGATGTCAGGGGCAAGGGCCAAGTTCATTGGCCCACCGCTCTAACGGTTGTTTTCAGATAACCAAAAAATGCCACGTTATCGGCGCATTCCCCCCATACGGTGACCCACCGTCTGCTAACGGGATGAACCACGCTGACTAGATCCCACATGGTAAACCATTAGGCCAACACCAGTGATATACTCAAGCCTACGTGCAAAGCCAAACCCCGCCTTTAGAGCGGAAATCATACAACTGCCGGAGTAGCAAGTTGTGCATGCATATTAATATTTTGATATGACAACCAACTATCCGGACACCAACTAAGGAGTCCGTGCTGCTTCCCGGTATAGCGGCTGGGGTCACTAGGGTCTGATCAGGAACCTTTAGACCAACCTCAGGAGGATGTTCGGCTGCCTCCGAGCATTTACCTTCACAAACTAACTTTTATGCAGAACAGGATTGGCGGCGTGGAATTGGCCCGGACACACAAGGACAGGACCATGCAGGTAGAAGGCAGTTCGGATTCACTTTCGATCCATTCACAGCCCCCTCCAGTCCGGCCATCACAGGTTCCGCCAAAAACTATCTCTTTTTCACAATCATAAATCGCACTCATATGCATAGACATATCATCCTAGTGCAATGCGTAGACTTAAATAACATGCACTGGCCGTCGTTTATCATCGACGCCTCTTTGCCACAAAAAGGCAGCCACACTTCGTGTTATGCCTGGTTATGCCAGGGGCTTCACAATACGGCAATAAAGTTCGACCACCTTCCCGGTCGCTCGGCACCCCGAACTTATAACACTATATGCATCAGCTCTGAATCATGTCTTGGGTCATTGGTTGGGTTTGCTCGGCTCCCATGTTTTGGTACCTTACATTCCGTTCCATCGGCTAAGGTAGCACTGGGAGAACTACTGCGATTGTGTTCCGGATCTGCCGGATGAGCACCTCAGTAGAGAAAGCCGAAAACCGACTGTCATGATAAGGTGAGATCTGGTCAGCTGTTCGAGAGGTTGTAAAATCCTTAAAGATTTATTCCGCATAACACCATCATAAATGCAGATTGCGACGGATCGGTCTTCCGATCAGGTGCCAATAGAGCCCCTAGTCCGGCCTTCCGAACACTAGAGGCTGCGACGACCATACTCGAATTCCTATGGCTAAGTGAGAGTAGTAAAGCCCTATAGTCCAATTGTCTGGTTCGTGGTGATAAACACCTCCTTATAAGGACCCAATCATGGGATAAAGAGTGTTCAGAAATATCCTGAACACCCCCGTACTTCTCACGTGGGGATTGAAGCCGACGACTGGCCAACTCTCAGAATTTACATACAATAAACAGCCCCAAAGGAAGAACATATGTTCAAACAAAATAGGCAATATATAATAAACGTGCCGTTATCCCATATTACAAATATTGGCAAGAATGCCCTCAGGGACATATTATGTCTTTGGTGCACTTATCCGCCGCCAGGCGGGCCCCCTTCAGTACAATGATACATCTCCATCGTATCTACTTTTCCAAATACTTTTGCCCTTGTTTTGGACTCTAACTTGTATGATTTGAATGGAACTAACCCGGACTGACGCTGTTTTCAGCAGAATTGCCATGGTGTTGTTTTATGTGCAGAAAATAAAAGTTCTCGGAACGACCTGAAACTCCACGGAATATCTTAGGATAAATAATAAAAAATCCTCGCCAAAGATGAAGACTAGGGGGCCCACACCCTGTCCACGAGGGTGGGGGGCGCGCCCCCTACCTCGTGGGCCCCCTGGTGGCCCTCCGACGCCAACTCCAACTCCATATATTGGCTTTCGGGGAGAAAAAAATGGGAGAGAAGAAATCATCGCGTTTTACGATACGAAGCCGCTGCCAAGCCCTAATCTCTCTCGGGAGGGCTGATCTGGAGTCTGTTCGGGGCTCCGGAGAGGGGGATTCGTCGCCGTCGTCATCATCAACCATCCTCCATCACCAATTTCATGATGCTCACCGCCGTGCGTGAGTAATTCCATCGTAGGCTTGCTGGACGGTCATGGGTTGGATGAGATTTATCATGTAATCGAGTTAGTTTTGTTAGGGTTTGATCCCTAGTATCCACTATGTTCTGAGATTGATGTTGCTATGACTTTGCTATGCTTAATGCTTGTCACTAGGGCCCGAGTGCCATGATTTCAGATCTGAACCTATTATGTTTTCATGAATATATGTGAGTTCTTGATCCTATCTTGCAAGTCTATAGTCACCTACTATGTGTTATGATCCGGCAACCCCGAAGTGACAATAATCGGGACCACTCCCGGTGATGACCATAGTTTGAGGAGTTCATGTATTCATTATGTGCTAATGCTTTGTTCCGGTTCTCTATTAAAAGGAGGCCTTAATATCCCTTAGTTTCCAATAGGACCCCGCTGCCACGGGAGGGTAGGACAAAATATGTCATGCAAGTTCTTTTCCATAAGCACGCATGACTATATTCGGAATACATGCCTACATTACATTGATGAACTGGAGCTAGTTCTGTGTCACCCTATGTTATGACTGTTACATGATGAACCACATCCGACATAATTATCCATCACTGATCCGGTGCCTACGAGTTTTCCATATACTGGTTCTCGCTTATTTACTTTTCCGTTGCTACTGTTACAATCACTACAAAATACCAAAAACATTTCTTTTGCTGTCTTTACTTTTGTTACCGTTACCACCACTATCATATTATTTTGCTACTAAACACTTTGCTGAAGATACTAAGTTTCCAGGTGTGGTTGAATTGACAACTCAGCTGCTAATACTTGAGAATATTCTTTGGCTCCCCTTGTGTCGAATCAATAAATTTGGGTTGAATACTCTACCCTCGAAAACTGTTGCGATCCCCTATACTTGTGGGTTATCAAGACCTTTTTCTGGCGCCGTTGCCAGGGAGCATAGCTCTATTCTTTGAGTCACTTGGGATTTATATCTGCTGGACACTATGAAGAACTTGAAAGATGATCGAACTACTATTTTGCCCTCAACTACGAGGGGAGGTAAGGAACTGCCATCTAGCCTTGCACTAGATTCTCCTTCTGTTATAAGTAAGCTTGCGACACTAAACCTGCTACTACTATGAATTCTGATATGTCGCATATTATTGATGATGCCATTTCTGCTATCCATGATACTTATGATGAAACCACTTCTATGCTTGCTACTACTGTGCCCCTTGGTGAATTTCTTGATGAGCAAATTGCTAGTTCTAGAGAAAGAGAAATTATTGCACCTGAATACAATGATGAGAGTGACAATGAAAATATGCCTCCTATTCCTGAAGGTTATCTTTTTGATGCGGAATCTTCTGCAACTATTTTTTTCTTGCCAGGATAGATATGAACTTAAGAGGTTTCTAGTTAAATGGAGTAAAGAATCTCTTCCCTGCTTTTGCTACTTCACCTATCTGTGTTCCCGATAAGGATTATTATGATTTTTTTTGTTGATCCAGATATAATTACTTTGGTTGAATCTGATCCTTTCTATGGCTATGAATCTGAAACTGTTGTGGCACATCTTACTAAGTTAAATGATATAGCCACCCTGTTTACTAATAATGAGAGATCGCGCTACCTTTATTTACTCAAAATATTCCTGTTCTCATTAAAGGGTGATGCTAAGATATGGTTTAATTCTCTTGATCTTGGTTGTGTGCAAAGTCCCCAGGATATGATCTATTACTTTTCTGCTAAATATTTCCCTGCTCATAAGAAACAAGCTGCTTTGAGGGAAATATACAACTTCGTGCAAATTGAAGAAGAGAGTCTCCCACAAGCTTGGGGGAGGCTTCTCAAGTTACTTAATGCTTTGCCTGGTTATCCTCTTAAGAAACCTGAAATACTTGATATCTTTTATAATGGACTAACCGATGCTTCCAGAGATTACCTGGATAGTTGTGCGGGTTCTCTTTTCAGGGAAAGAACACCAGATGAAGCTGAAATTCTATTGAATAATATGTTGACAAATGAAAATAATTGGGCACCCCCCGAGCCAGCTCCTGAGCCAATTTTTGAGCCAATTATTGAGCCTATTCCTAAACCAACTCCGAAGAAGAGAGGTGTTCTATTTCTCAGTCCCGAAGATATGCAGGAGGCAAAGAAATCCATGAAAGAAAAAGGTATTAAAGCTGAAGATATTAAGAATTTACCTCCTATCGAAGAAATACACGGTCTTAATCTACCGCCTGTTGAAGAAGTATATGATCTAAATTACTTATTTACTGAAGAACCTCCTGATATCCTGACACAGGTAGTAAAGGTAATTTCTCTCTATAGATATGATAAAGCTGAAGTCCCTCCTACTAAAATTGCTAGTCAGTGCTTGGATGAGTTTGATAACTTTATGTTTAAACAAGATGACTTTAATGCTTATTTTGGTAGACAATTAAAACAAGATGCTTATATGATTAAATGCTTGGGTGATTATATGGCTGATATTAGAGGTGAACTTAAACTTGTTAGCAAACATGCTTCTATGGTTACCACTCAAATAGAACAAGTACTTAAAGCTCAAAAAGAAGCGCTTGATGAAATGAATAGTAAGAAAAATGATTATGATGTTAGAGTGGCTACTAGAACTGGTAGAATGACTCAGGAACCTTTGTATCCTGAAGGCCACCCTAAGAGAATCGAGCAAGATTCTCAGAGAAATGATATTGATGTACCTAGTTCTTCAAGAAAGAAGAAAAAGAAGAATGATAGGACTTTGCAAACTTCTAGTGAACCTAATGCTGAGTCGCCTGAGAATCCAAATGATATCTCTATGTCTGATGCTGAAACACGATCTGGTGATGAACATGAACCTAGTGAAAATATTAATGATGATTTTCATGATAACGCTCAACCTAGTAAGGATAGTGATGTAGAAGTTGAACCTGCTGTTGATCTCGATAACCCACAATCAAGGAATCAATGTTATGATAAAAGAGACTTCGTTGCTAGGAAACATGGTAAAGAAAGGGAACCATGGGTTCAGAAACCCATGCCTTTTCCTCCAAAACCATCTAAGAAAAAGGACGATGAGGATTTTGAGCGCTTTGCTGAAATGATTAGACCCATCTTTATGCGTATGCGATTAACTGATGTGCTCAAATATTACTAATAAAAGAAAGATACCTGAAGCTGAAATTTCCACCATGCTTGCTAATTATACTTTTAAGAGTGGAATACCAAAGAAACTTGGAGACCCCGGAGTACCTACTATACCATGCTCAATTAAGAGAAATTATGTTAAAACTGCTTTATGTGATCTTGGAGCTGGTGTTAGTGTTATGCCTCTCTCTTTATATCGTAGACTTGACTTGAATAAGTTGACACCTACTGAAATATCTTTGCAAATGGCTGATAAATCAACTGCTATACCTATCGGTATTTGTGAAGATGTGCCTGTTGTGGTTGCAACCGTTACTATTCTAACGGACTTTGTTATTCTTGATATTCCCGAGGATGATAGTATGTCTATTATTCTTGGAAGACCTTTCCTTAATACTGCACGGGCTGTTATTGATTGCAACAAAGGCAATGTCACTTTTCATGTTAATGGCAATGAGCACACGGTACACTTCCGAGGAAACAACCTCAGCTTTACAGTATCAACTCTATTGGAAAAATTCCATCGATTATATTTGGAGGTTTTGAATTTCCTCTCCCTAACGCAAAGAAAAAGTATGATATACTTATTATTGGAGATGTCCATATCCCCGTTGAGGTAACATAGTGTTATTCGAAGTTTCTCCGGTTCCATGTTAATCGGAATGAGCTTGTTAACAAGACTTGATCAACCTTGTTAGTGGATTCTTTTTGATGAGCATGAGATGGATGAAACTAGAAGCACAACCTTCTGTACCCTCTTTATATTTTCTGTTATCTAGTAGAAATAAAGTAAAATAATATTTTTTTTGTCTATTTCCCGACTTATCCGTGCAATATAAAAATATCTCGAAAATAAAAGTCCTCAGAATGCCATGCCAATTTAATATGATTTTTTCGGGAATATTTGAGAATTTACTGTGCAAAAATCACCGCGGGGGGAGCTGCCACCTGGTCACGAGGGTGGAGGGCGCGCCCTACCCCCCTTGGCGCGCCCCCCTACCTCGTGGGCCCATGGTGGCCCTCCTCCACTTATCCCTGCACCCATCTTCTTCCTCTGTCTTACACAAGCACGAGTTCCAGCCCACGTTGCTGTGTTTTTCGATCTCCTTGCTCAAAGCACCTCTCGCAAAACTGCTTGGGGAGATTGTTCCTTGGTATGTGACTCCTCCATTGGTCCAATTAGTTTTTGTTCTAGTGCTTTATTCATGGCAAATTTGTGCTGCATAGGTGACCATGCTCTTGAGCTTGCATGTCAAATTTATATGGTTCCAAGTAGTTCGAGTGCTTTATATAGGCTCTAGGCACTTGTAGGAGTTGTTGCTATCAATTTTATTGAAGTTGGTTCACTATTATTTGAAGTTACTAAAAATTTCAGATTGTTTCAGAAATAATGAAGAGACTTTTGAGGGGCTCGTCGAGCCGAAGCTCGAAGGAAAAACAAAAGGAAGAAGAACAGAAGCCCAAATTTAATTTGCCTCGCACCACGGAGGTCCGGCCGTGTGAATGGCCTTCCGATGACTTCTTGAGGAGAGCCGGAATTTATGAAGATTTCTATTTATTAATTGAGAATGCGGGCCTCACCGACTTCCTCCGCAACCAACGTCATCAGTATCTCTTACTCACAAATACTTTTGTGCAAAATTTCTACTTTTTCCCTAAGAATTCACCTCCATCGGTAGAATTTCATTTATATGACGTTGATAAGAGGATGCCATTAGCTGAATTTTGCGAGGTTTGCAAAATACCCTTTGAGGGCACCTTGGATGAACCACACCGTAACGAAGTAGAAGCTTTTATTAACACTATCACGGTGGGAGAAACCAGGAAGGTTTCTGATGCCAGAATTACTAGCATACATTTTCCTGTTTTACGCTACTTTGCCTTATTTGCTAGTCGTTGCTTGATAGGTCGCGGAAACTGTGGAAACCTTAGTATTCCTGATGTTATCATTTTGTTCCATGGTTTATACCGCAATAAGTCTGTTAGTACGGGTGGAATTGTTGCTAGACGGTTAAGTCTGAACCGTACTAAAGGCCCCATCTTTGGAGGAATTTATGCCTCACGCCTAGCTTAACATTTTGAAATACCTATTAGGCATGAGGAGAAAGAGGAAACATCGCTGCCCCGTGCTTATTTAGATTATAGGAGTATGATAGCACATCACTTTCTTGTTAAAAGTCGTGAAGGGGAGCTCAAATATAAATTGTACTTTGATAAACATCACCCTGAGACTATTACTTTGCTTGCTCCCTCTTTGTTTAACTTGTCTACAGGTCCTCACATTGTTCCGTGGGCGGCCATTCAAGCCTATCGGAATCCTGCACCAGCCCCGGAACCGGAGCCACAAGATGAGCCTCCACGACTATCTGTTTATTCTTGGGATCCAGAGGAGGCTGCCATCTAGTGGCAGCCGGAGCATTCTTCGTCACAGTATGACCCCAGCTTCACCTACGGGTATCCGCCAGGCCATCCCTGGCAATAGTCCAACTTAGGCCAAAAGCCTAAGCTTGGGGGAGTACGTATTTCCCACCGATATTATATTCATGTTCACACACACTCATTGCTAGATGTCGGTGTTCATACTTTTTCACTGTAATATCCATGCTAGATTATTTTGTTTTTTCTGCTTTCTTCTTGTGTGTTTAATAAATCTTAAGAAAAAAAATTAGTAGTAGTTTATTTCTTTGCTGTAGGATTAAAAAGGGAAAACCCAAAAATATTTCCCGTTCTTCTTTTTGCTAGCTGGGAGCTTTCCCGTGTAAATAGTTTTTATTTCTTTTCTTTTCTCTGGGGGCCAGTAGGAGAAGACCATGATTAAATTGTTTAAGTGGCTCTTATATGCATGATTTTTTATTTAACTTAGAGCCCATATTACTTGTCTTCTCCTGTTTATTGAATGCTTGCAGATTCCAGCTTAGTCCAATGCACGTGTACTCTTATTATTATTCACATCGTTCGGTCGTGCAAGTGAAAGGCAATAATGATGATATATGATGGACTTATTGGGATGAGAAAAGCTGGTATGAATTCGACCTCTCTTGTTTTTGTAAATATGATGATTCATCGTTCCTGAGTTAGCTATTGTGAAGTAAGCATATTTGCAATGACATTTAGAGATTATAGTTGCTTGTGCCATGCTTGATTACCTATGAGTTATAATGGTTTACCTTGCGTGCCAACATGCTATTAGAATGATTATGATGTGGTATGATGGGATGGTATCCTCCTTTAAATGAATTGAGTGACTAGACTTGGCACATGTTCACGCATGTAGTTGAATCAAATCAACATAGCCTTCATGATATTTATGTTCATGGTAGATTATATCCTACTCATGCTTGTATTCAGTGTAAATTAATTTTAATGCATGTTTACGACTGTTGTCGCTCTCCCAGTTGGTCGCTTCCCAGTCTTTTGCTAGCCTTCACCTGTACTAAGCGGTAATACTGCTTGTGCATCCAAACTCCTTAAACCCCAAATTTGTTCCATATGAGTCCACTATGCCTTCCTATATGCGGTATTTACCTACCGTTCCAAGTAAATTTGTATGTGCCAAACTCCAAACCTTCAAATGAAATTATGTTTTGTATGATCGAGCAGCTCATGTTTCAACTAGGGCTGTCCTTATCTTCCATGTTAGGCGGTTATTCTCAAGAGGAGTGGACTCCGCTCCTCATTCAGGAGAAAATGGCTGGTCACCGGGATGCCCAGTCCCATGCTTTATGCAAACTAAATCAAAATAATTGCAAACAAAACTCCCCCTGGGACCCGTTGAATGTTGGAGGCACTCGTTGTTTCGAGCAAGCCATGGATTGATGCCTGTGGATGAGGGGGAGTATAAACTTTACCATTCTGTTTGGGAACCACCTATAAGTTGTTTAGCATGGAAGATATCGTCATCTCATAGTTGTTGCATTGATAGCAAAAGTATGCCGCTCAAAATGTTATTCAATCTCTATTTTAAAACCGAGCTCTGGCACCTCTACAAATCTCTGCTTCCCTCTGCGAAGGGCCTATCTGTTTACTTCTATGTTGAGTCATCACCATTCTTATTAAAAAGCACCCGCTGGAGAGCACACTGTTGTTTGCATTCATTATAATTGGTTCACATTGGGTATGACCTGACTGGATCTCTTTTACCATGAATTACAATGTTTAGTCAGTCCTTGATCTCTGAAGGTGCTCTGCATTTATGTTTTGCGGTCTCAGAAAGGGCTAGCGTGATACCATTTTGTTATATCATGTTATGATTATTTTGAGAAAGTGTTGTCATCCGAGTTTTGTTATTATAGCTCGCTAGCTGATTATGCCATTGATATGAGTAATTGTGAGACCTAGGTGTTATTGTGAGTACGGTTAGTTCATAATATTTGCTGAAACTTGAATGCTGGCTTTTCATGTTTACAACAACAAGAGCAAACATAGTTTGTAAAAGTTTTTCTTTTTCTCTTTCAGTCTGTCAACTGAATTGCTTGAGGACAAGAAAGGGTTTAAGCTTGGGGGAGTTGATACGTCTCTGTCGTATCTACTTTTCCAAACACTTTTGCCCTTGTTTTGGACTCTAACTTGTATGATTTGAATGGAACTAACTCGGACTGACGCTGTTTTCAGCAGAATTGCCATGGTGTTGTTTTATGTGCAGAAAATAAAAGTTCTCGGAACGACCTGAAACTCCACGGAATATCTTAGGATAAATAATAAAAAATCCTCGCCAAAGATGAAGACCAGGGGGGCCACTCCCTGTCCACGAGGGTGGGGGGCGCCCCCTGGGCGCGCCCCTACCTCGTGGGCCCCCTGGTGGCCCTCCGATGCCAACTCCAACTCCATATATTGGCTTTTGGGGAGAAAAAATGGGAGAAAAGAAATCATCGCGTTTTACGATACGGAGCCGCCGCCAAGCCCTAATCTCTCTCGGGAGGGCTGATCTGGAGTCCGTTCGGGGCTCCGGAGAGGGGGATTCATCGCCGTCGTCATCATCAACCATCCTCCATCACCAATTTCATGATGCTCACCGCTGTGCGTGAGTAATTCCATCGTAGGCTTGCTGGACGGTGATGGGTTGGATGAGATTTATCATGTAATCGAGTTAGTTTTGTTAGGGTTTGATCCCTAGTATCCACTATGTTCTGAGATTGATGTTGCTATGACTTTGCTATGCTTAATTCTTGTCACTAGGGCCCGAGTGCCATGATTTCAGATCTGAACCTATTATGTTTTCATGAATATATGTGATTTCTTGATCCTATCTTGCAAGTCTATAGTCACCTACTATGTGTTATGATCCGACAACCCCGAAGTGACAATAATCGGGACCACTCCCGGTGATTACCATAGTTTGAGGAGTTCATGTATTCACTATCTGCTAATGCTTTGTTCCGGTTCTCTATTAAAAGGAGGCCTTAATATCCCTTAGTTTCCAATAGGACACCGCTGCCACGGGAGGGTAGAACAAAAGATGTCATGCAAGTTCTTTTCTATAAGCACGTATGACTATATTCGGAATACATGCCTACATTACATTAATGAACTGGAGCTAGTTCTGTGTCACCCTATGTTACGACTGTTACATGATGAACCACATCTGGCATAATTATCCATCACTGATCCAGTGCCTACGAGTTTTCCATATACTGGTTCTCGCTTATTTACTTTTCCGTTTCTACTGTTACAATCACTACAAAATACCAAAAATATTTCTTTTGCTGTCTTTACTTTTGTTACCGTTACCACCACTATCATATTATTTTGCTACTAAACACTTTGCTGCAGATACTAAGTTTCCAGGTTTGGTTGAATTGACAACTCAGCTGCTAATACTTGAGAATATTCTTTGGCTCCCCTTGTGTCGAATCAATAAATTTGGGTTGAATACTCTACCCTGGAAAACTGTTGCGATCCCCTATACTTGTGGGTTATCATACACCTTCATAGTGCAGTTCGGGCTTGCGATGCTCCTTACCCTCTGGTGGCCCCTCAGTCATCAGCTTCTTCGCATCAAGCTTCCCCCAATATACTCTTGCATTGGCAAACGCCATGCGCGCACCTTCTATACAGATTGATCGCTTGATAGCATCAAGCCGAGGACAGGCGCCCACAATCCGCTTTACGAGTCCGAAGTAACTGCTTGGAATTGGCTCTGCAGGCCACAGCCGGACAACTAAGTCCTTCATGGCTAGTTCGGCCGCCTGGTGCAGTTTGACCAGCTGCCTCAGTTGATCGATAAAAGGCACCGCATAGTTCGGCGCCAAATACTGCGACCAGAAGTTCCTCTCCGCGGACCCCTTCTCCTCGGTCCGGTAAAATTGGGCGGCGGCTGATATGCTACGAGGCAGATCCGCAAACGCCCCTGTAAAATCAAGAATTCAGCTTGCCGCTTAGAGTTCTCCCCACTATCACATAATAATGGCCATAGATACAATAGGCCTTACCAGCCGCAACTTTTTGGGCCTACTGAATGTCCCGTACAGCACCTCGGGCTTCTTCCTGAGCATCTTCCGTGGCTTGGAGAGCTTGGGCGAGTTCGAATTCTTTCCCTACTAGACTCTGCTCCAAGCTCTCGCTTTTCGTCACAGCCTCCTTGAGCTCCCGCTCAGCTGTGATAACCGTGGCCTCATGTTTTTCATGAAGCGCCTGTTCGGCGGCAGCCTTCTCGTGGGCATCAGCCACTGCCTTCTTCAGCGCCTCATATTTGGCACTCGCTCCTAGGGCGTACAACATAAAACTTTTAAATAGGCACACTTATTCATTCGTGCCCAATACAAGACAATGTTTAAACATACCTTGCTTCTCTCTAAGTGCTTCTTCACATGGCCAAGTTCTTCCTCGGCCCGTTCCAGGCTCTGCTTTAGTTCGGACACTTCCACATCATCAGCGGCCATCTTCTCCGCAGATGCCTGTTTTCAAACAAAGGGGTATACATCATTAAACAAAGGTTCCCACTACAAGAAAGGGTTTGATCCCCTGCCCGGCTCTCTTTTGCCGGACAATGTATCAGGGGCTACTCCTCATATCATGATGATACTTCAAAGGTTCCTTAGAAACCATACCTCAAAAGCCTTTATAAGGCCAAGACAGGACTCATTCAGCCTGCTTTCGGCAGCCTGAATCTTTCCAACCACCGTACCCATGAGGGTCCGATGTTCTTCGACGATAGACGCGCTCTGTAATGCTGTCGATAGACCGCCCGGCAGCTCTGCATAGACATAGGTTGCCGGTGGAGCAGGCAAACCTCCCTCCATGGAGGGCGCTCGCCCGATCCTGGAGCCTTAGAGGCCTCCAGGACCTTATCCGGCTCTGAGTCTCTTCGAGACGACACCTCGATGTTGCGCCTGGACTTCGGAAAAGGAGCACCCGGAGGCGTCTCGCTCGCCACAGCATCCGAGCTCAATGAATCCTCCTATGAGGACTGTCCGGCAGGAGATCTCGCCGGGCTGTACGAGATGTGGCGACAGTTAAAACTACTATACCCAGACGACCCTGGATGCATAGGCGCATTCGAATTTCGGTTACTTACGATTTTTCCAGGGGCTGGGCCATGGGATCCCACTCCGGGCTGTTATCGGCAACCGGGGTGGATGCCTCTGGATGGGAACCTCTCCCCCTCTTGGGCGATTCGGCCTCCAGGGACGGGGAAGCCGCACGCTTCTTCCCGCCTTCATTGCGAGGCTCGTCCTCCTCTGCTTCCTCCTCTTCGTCTTCGGAAGAAGGAGCGTCACTGGAGCCTTCGGATTTGGCGTCTGAAGCCTCGCGGCAACGGAGGCCACTCCGGGTCTTCTTGAACTTCTTGGAGGCCTCCTTCTTTGGCGCCTCGTTAGAAGAGGTTCGACCGGTTCCTCCGGCAGCGGGGCTGGACAATGCATCTGCTCCACCTTCTTTATCCATCCCTGAGGCCACGATGAAACACGATTAAAATGTCTCCCTCATGACATGCCAGCTGATGCATGGATGGACAGGGCGTGGCTGTAACTTACGGGGCTTGCAGAATGGGATAATTGATACCCCCGGTCCTCGGCGGAGTTCGGCCATGATTTGTCGGACTTGAAGAGCACCTTCCAGATATCCTCGTGGGAGGAATCATAGAGCTCCCAAAGGGTCTGGTGCTCGGTTGGGTCGAACTCCCACAAAGTGCAGGCTCGACGCTGGCAAGGGAGAACCAGGCAAACTAGCATCACCTGGACTACGTCGACAAGTTTGACGTCCTTGTCAACCAAGATCTGAACGCGCGTCTGGAGCAGTGACAGCTCATCGGACGAGGACCAGTTCGGGCCCTTCTTGGGCCAGGACGTGAGCCTCAGTGGAGCTCCGGATCTGAACTCAGGAGCTGCAGCCCACGTTTTGCCGTGTGGTTCGGTGATATAAAACCACTGCTGCTGCCATTCCTTGACGGAGTCGTTGAAAGTGCCCTTCGGCCAAACGACCTTGGGCATCTTGCTCACCATGGCACGGTCGCACTCGGCGTGTTCGCCACTCACCACCTTGGGCTTCACATTGAAAATCTTCACCCACAGGCCGAAGTGAGGCGAAATCTGGAGAAAGGCCTCGCGTACGACAATGAACATCGAGATATTGAGAAAAGAGTTGGGGAAAGATCATGAAAATCAATCCTGTAGTAATACATGACTCCACGAACAAATGGGTGGAGGGGAAACCCGAGCCCACGGACAAAATGGGGAAGGAATACGACTCTCTCGTAAGGCTCCAGAGTTGGGACAACCTGTCCCACCGGTGGGAGACGGTGGCCAATCTTCTTGGCCAGATACCCGGCTTCCCGGAGCTTCTTGATATCCTTCTCCCGGACGGTAGAGGCCATCCATCTGCCTCCTACTCCGGATCCAGACATCTTTGGAAAACCTCTCTTCAATGGAAAAGAAGAGTGCTTGGGAGTTAGGGCTCGAGCAGAGGGGAATGAGTTAGCGGAAGGAGAAGGCGTGGGTAAAGAGGAAGAGACCTTATCTCTTTATAAGAGGTGGTAAAAGCTTTTGCGCCTCCCCACTTTCCCGGTGGAACCCACTCACCTCCCACTCGCCGCGATTAGCGGTGCGGTTGGATTACCCATACCCGTATTGATGAGAATCCCGTGATAAGGGGATACGATCTTTGCTTTGACAAGACGTGCCAAGGAAACCGCCTCGCAATATACGCTGAGGCTGGATGTGGGGAAACGGCTCAGATAATGACCCAACCTTGATGGCATGTCGCACTGTCTAGAATGTTATCAGCAGAGTATATTTGTGAAATATCGTTCTCTCTACAGCGGTATGTGAAGATCATTTTGCAGATCCGGACACGATCTACGTGTTAGATAATAACCTTGGAGTATTTGGAAGGAGGAACCCGCCTTGCAATGCTGAAGACAAGACTGCGCGCCGGACTCATCGTCATTGAAGCCTGGTTCAGGGGCTACTGAGGGAGTCCTGGATTAGGGGGTATCCGGACAGCCAGACTATATACATTGTCCGGACTATTGAAGCGTGAAGATACAAGACTCAAGACTTCGGCCCGTGTCCGGATAGGACTCTCCTTTGTGTGGAAGACAAGCTTGGCGATCCGGATATTATGTTTCCTTCCTTGTAACCGACTCCATGTAAACCCTAGCTCTCTCTGGTGTCTATATAAACCAGAGAGGATGGTCCTTAGAAGGCCGATCACAACTAAAATCATACCATCATAGGCTAGCTCTTAGGGTTTAGCCTCTACGATCTCGTGGTAGATCTACTCTTGTACTACACATATCTTCAATATTAATCATGCAGGAAGTAGGGTTTTACCTCCATCGAGAGGGCCCGAACCTAGGTAAACATTGTGTCTCTTGCTTCCTGTTACCATCCACCTAAGACGCACAGATCGGGACCCCCTACCTGAGATCCGCCGGTTTTGACACCGACAACCACCACTTTTCCACACTGACTATATTTACTTTATTGCTTCTTTATCTAAACAGCCCCTAGTTTATATTTACATGCTATTTATTATCTTGCAAACCTATCCAACAACACCTACAAAGTACTTCGAGTTTCATACTTGTTCTAGGTAAAGCGAATGCTAAGCATACGTAGAGTTGTATCGGTGGTCGATAGAACTTGAGGGAATATTTTTTCTACCTTTAGCTCCTCATGGGGTTCGACACTCTTACTTATCAAAAGAGGCTACAGTTGATCCCCTATACTTGTGTATTATCAGTTTGCCATGGTCTAGTAACATGAATTCCTGAACAGGATTACCGTATACCTCTTGTGTTGTTTGCGTTCTGGTTGACCTACGAGGTTTGGTAGCAGCTTGATCTGAAGTTTCATGATCATCATCATTAGCTTCCTATCTAGTTGGTGTAGGCATCACGGGAACAGATTTCTCTGATGTGCTACTTTCCAAATTGTGAGAAGGTAGCATTACCCCATCAAGTTCTACTTTCCTCACACTCACTTCTTTCGAGAGAAACTCCTTCTCTAGAAAGGTTCCATTCTTAGCAACAAAGGTCTTCCCTTTGGATCTGTGGTAGAAGGTGTACCCAATTGTTTCCTATGAAGAGGCACTTCTCCGATTTGGGTTCGAGCTTATCAGGCTCAAGTCTTTTGACATAAGTGTCGCAACCCCAAACTTTAAGAAACGACAGCTTAGGTTTCTTGCTAAACCACAGTTCATATGGTGCCGCCTCAACGGATTTAGATGGTGCCCTATTTAACATGAATGCAGTTGTCTCTAATTCATAACCCCAAAATAATAGTGGTAAATTGGTAAGAGACATCATATATCGCACCATATCTAATAAAGTGCGGTTATGATGTTCAGACACACCATTACGTTGTGGTGTTCCAGGTGGCATGAGTTGTGAAACAATTCTACATTGTTTAAATGAAGGCCAAACTCGTAACTCAAATATTCGCCTCTACGATCAGATTGTAGAAACTTTTTTTCTTGTTACGATGATTCTCCACTTCACTATGAAATTCTTTGAACTTTTCAAATGTTTCAGACTTGTGTTGCATCAAGTAGATATACCCATATCTACTTAAATCATCAGTGAAGGTGGCAAAATAACGATACCCGCCGCATGCTTCAATACTCATCGGATCACATACATCGGTATGTATTATTTCCAATAAGTTATTAGCGATCGCTACATTGTTCCGAAGAACTGACTTTTAGTCATCTTGCCCATGAGGCATGGTTCGCGAGTATCAAATGATTCAGAATCAAGTGATTTTGAAAGTCCATCCATATGGAGTTTCTTCATGCGCTTTACACCAATATGACCTAAATGGCAGTGCCACAAGTATGTTGCGCTATCATTGTCAACTTTGCATATATTGGAATCAATATTATGAATATGTGTATCACTATGATCGAGATTCAATAAACCATTAACATTGAGTGTATGGCCATAGAAGGTTTTATTCATGTAAACAGAATAACAATTATTTTCCGTCTTAAATGAATAATCGTATTGCAATAAACACGATCCTATCTTGTTCATGCTCAACGCAAACACTGAATAACATTTATTTAGGTTCAAGACTAATCCCAAAAGTATAGGGGGGGGGGTGTGAGGGAGTCCTGGATTAGGGGGTGTCCGGATGGCCGGACTATGACCTTTGGCCGGACTCCCGGACTATGAAGATACAAGATTGAAGACTTCGTCACCTGTCCGGATAGGACTTTCCTTGGCGTGGAAGGCAATCTTGGAGATATGATGTGAAGATCTCCTCCCATTGTAACCGACTCTATGTAACCCTAGCCCTCTTCGGTGTCTATATAAACCGGAGGGTTTTAGTCCGTAGGACGAACAACAATCATACCATCGGCTAGCTTCTAGGGTTTAGCCTCTCTGATCTCGTGGTAGATCAACTCTTGTACTACCCATATCATCAATATTAATCAAGTAGGAGTAGGGTTTTACCTCCACCGAGAGGGCCCGAACCTGGGTAAATACATCGTGTCCCTTGTCTCCTATTACCATCCGCCTAGACGCACAGTTCGGGACCCCCTACCCGAGATACGCCGGTTTTGACACCGACAGTGTGCGATGATGATCATATCAATCTTGGAACCACTTCCAACACACATCGTCACTTCACCCTCAACTAGTCTCTATTTATTCTCCAACTCCTGTTTCGAGTTACTAATCTTAGCAACCAAACAAGTAACAAGTACCTAGGGCTTACTACGGTACACATCAATAACATGTATATCAAATATACCTTTTTTCACTTTGCCATCCTTCTTATCCGCCAAATACTTGGGGCAGTTCCGCTTCCAGTGACCAATTCCTTTGCAGTAGAAGAACTCAGTTTCAGGCTTGGGTCCAGCTTTGGGCTTCTTCCCGGGAATGAAAACTTTCTTGCCATTCTTCTTGAAGTCCCCTTTCTTTCCCTTGCCCTTTTTCTTGAAACTAGTAGTCTTGTTAACCATCAACACTTGATGCTCTTTCCTGATTTCTACCTTGGCTGATTTTAGCATCGTGAAAAACTCAGGAATCTTTTTCGTCATCCCTTGCATATTATAGTTCATCACAAAGTTCTGGTAGCTTGGTGATAGTGACTAGAGAACTCTGTCAATCACTATCTTATCTGGAAGATTAACTCCCACTTGATTCAAGCGATTGTAGTACTCAGACATTCTGAGCACATGCTCACTGGTTGATCTATTCTCCTCCATCTTGTAGGCGAAGTACTTATCAAAGGTCTCATACCTCTCGACACGAGCATGAGACTGAAATACCAATTTCAGCTCTTGGAACATCTCATATCCTCCGTGGCATTCAAAATGTTTTTGAAGTCCCAGTTCTAAGCCGTAAAGCATGGTGGACTAAACTATCAATTAGTCATCATGTCAAGCTTGCCAAACGTTCATAACGTCTGCATCTGATCCTGCAATAGGTTTTTCACCTAGCGGTGCATCAAGAACATAATTCTTCTATTTAGCAATGAGGATAATCCTCAGATCACAGAACCAGTCCGCATCATTGCTACTATCATCTTTCAACTTAGTTTTCTCTAGGAACATATTAAAAACATAGGGGAGCTACAACGTGAGCTATTGATCTACAACATAATTTGCAAATACTACCAGGACTAAGTTCATGATAAATTAAAGTTTAATTAATCAAATTACTTAAGAACTCCCACTTAAACCGACATCCTTCGAGTAATCTAAGTGTAACATGATCCAAATCAACCAAACCATGTTCGATCATCACGTGAGATGGCGTAGTCATCAATGGTGAACATCTCTATATTGATCATATCTACTATATGATTCATGTCCAACCTTTCGGTCTCCAGTGTTTTGAGGCCATGTATGTACATGCTAGGCTCGTCAAGTTTAACCCGAGTATTCCGCATGTGCAAAACTGTCTTGCACCCATTGTATGTGAACGTAGAGCCTATCACACCCGATCATCACGTGGTGTCTCAGCACGAAGAATTGTCGCAACGGTGCATACTCATGGAGAACACATATACCTTGAAATTTTAGTTAAGGGAACATCTTATAATGCTACCACCGTACTAAGCAAAATAAGATGCATAAAAGATAAACATCACATGCAATCAAAATATGTGACATGATATGGCCATCATCATCTAGTGCTTTTGATATCCATCTCCAAAGCATCGTCATGATCTCCATCGTCAGCGGATCGACACCTTGATCTCAATCGTAGCATCGCGGTCGTCTTGCCAACTATTTCTTCCACAACTATTGCTGCCGCTTAGTGATAAAGTAAAGCAATTACATGTGTTTGCATTTCATACAATAAAGCGACAACCATAAGGCTCCTGCCAGTTGATGATAACTTTTACAAAACATGATCATCTCATACAGTAATGTGTATCTCATCATGTCTTGACCAGATCACATCACAACATGCCCTGCAAAAACAAGTTAGACGTCCTCTACTTTGTTGTTGCAAGTTTTACGTGGCTGCTATGGGCTTCTAGCAGGAACCGTTCTTACCTACGGCATAAAACCACAACAATGATTTATCAAGTTTGTTGTTTTAACCTTCAACAAGGACCAGCCGAAGTCAAATTTGATTCAACTCAAGTAGGAGAAACAGATACCCGCCAGCCACCTTTATGCATTACTAGTTGCATGTCTATCGGTCGAACCGGTCTCATGAATGTGGTCATTTAAGGTTGGTCCGGGCCACTTCATCCAACAATACCGCCGAATCAAAATAATACATTGGTGGTAAGCAGTATGACGATCACCTCCCACAACTCTTTGTGTTCTACTTCTGCATATCATCTACGCATAGACTTGGCTCTGATGCCACCGTTGGGAAATGTAGCATGCAATTTCAAAAAAATTCCTACACTCACGCAAGATATATCTAGGAGATGCATAGAAACGAGAGGGGAAGAGTGTGTCTATGTACCCTCATAGACCGAAAGTGGAAGCATTTGACAACGTAGTTGATGTAGTCAAACTTCTTCTTGTTCCGACCGATCAAGTACCGAACGTACGACACCTCCGAGTTCTGCACACGTTCAGCTCGATGACGTCCCTCGAACTCTTGATCCAGCAGAGTGTTGAGGAAGTAGATGAGTTCTGTCAGCATGACGGCGTGGTGACGGTGATGGTGAAGTGATCCACGCAGGGCTTTGCCTAAGCACTACAAAGATATGACCGGAGGTGTAAACTATGGAGGGGGCGCCGCACACGGCTAATGATTGTTGGTCTGTGTTCTAGGCGCCCCCTCCTCGCGTATATATAGGTGGGAGGGGGAGGGAAACAGCCTTGGGGTTCCCCAAGTAGGAGGAATCCTACTTGGGGGCCTAGTCCAATTCGGCCCCCCCTTACAATATTTTCCGGAGGGGGAAGGAAGGAGGAGAGAGGAGGGAAGGAAGGGGGAGGCCGAATCCCTCCCGTTCCTTTCTCTCTTCCCCTCTTTCCTTTCCCCTCAGGTGCGGCCCATATGGGGGGCGCAGCGGCCCCTGCTAGCTGCTGTGTTTCCCCTCTTGGCCCATTAGGCCCATATCTTTGTCGGGGGGTGCCCAGAACCCCTTCCGGTGACCCGATATGTACCCGGTACCCTCCGGAACACTTCTGGTGTCCGAATACCATCGTCCTATATACCAATCTTTACCTCTCGACAAATTTCAGACCCCTCTTAATGTGTGTAATCTCATCCGGGACTCCGAACAACATTCGCTCACCAAATCACATAACTCATATAATACAAAATCGTCATCGAACGTTAAGCGTGCGGACCCTACGGGTTCAAGAACTATGTAGACATGACCGAGACTCCTCTCCGGTCAATAACCAATAGCGGAACCTAGATGCTCATATTGGCTTGCACGTATACTACGAAGATCTTTATCGGTTGAACCGTAATGAGAACATACGTTATTCCCTTTGTCCATCGGTATGTTACTTGCCCGAGATTCGATTGTCGGTATCTTCATACCTAATTCAATCTCGTTACCGGCAAGTTTCTTTACTCGTTCTGTAATGCATCATACTACAACTAACTCATTAGTCACTTTTCTTGCAAGGCTTCTTATGATGTGCATTACCGAGAGGGCCCGGAGATGCCTCTTCGATACTCGGAGTGACAAATCATAATCTCGATCTATGCCATCCCAACAAACACCTTCGGAGATACCTGTAGAGCATCTTTATAATGATCCAGTTACGTTGTAACGTTTGATAGCACACAAGGTATTCCTACGGTATTCGGGAGTTGCATAATCTCATAGTCGAAGAAATATGTATTTGACATGAAGAAAGCAATAGCAATAAAACTGAACGATCATTATGCTAAGCTAACGGATGGGTCTTGTCCATCACATCATTCTCCTAATGATGTGATCCCATTCATCAAATGACAACACATGTATATGGTTTGGAAACTTAACCATCTTTGATTAATGACCTAGTCTAGTAGAGGCTTACTAGGGACACGGTGTTTTTCTATGTATCCACACATGTATCAAGTTTCCGGTTAATACAATTCTAGCATGAATAATAAACATTTATCATAAATAAGGAAATATAAAATACAACTTTATTATTGCCTCTAGGGCATATGTCCTTCAAAAACACGCATCATCATAGATGTGGTGGGTTCCTACTTCTATGACAAAAAATCATGACAGAAAATGGGTTTTTCGTCCTGGGCGGGTTGGAGACGCACTTTCATGAAAATCTGTTGGCCGTCCATGACATAAGAAATCGTGGTAGAAGTGAGGCCGAGCAAATTTTCGCTGAGTTCCCGGTTACGGTGGGTGGTCGGGGGCCAAGCAATGCAGTGTGGTTTGCGCATTTCTCTCTTGTACATGCACACGTGAGAGCCATGTTCACTATAACTGAACCCGAGCGAGGCGTTCAATTACTAAACCCGAGCGATCGCACTGCTATGTACTGAAGACGATGGATCGATCCCTTCGCTGTTAAATGGACTCGAGTGACTCCTTCGTTGCTAACTGAACCTGACCAATCCTTCTTGCTGCTTAATGAAGCCGATCGAGCCCCCATGGGAGATGTAGCCTACCGGCGTGTTGGGTTGCCTCTAGATGAACAATGCTTGTTGCTGCCGCGCGTGCGATCATAGAACAAGTCAAGGCGTGTGGTGAGTCCAGCCAGTTGGTTTGCTGTGGATTAACAGTTCTTGGTGGGGGTGGAATGAACAGGAACCCGGCCGTGTGTAGGCGCTTGCCGCTGGATGGACAGGACCCAGTGGTAGTAGGCGGTTGCCGCTGGATCAAGACGACCCCGAGGAGGCCGCCACACACCCAGCCGATTGGGGTGGATGAATAGGACCCCGTGGAGGCTGGAGGAAGTCGATGGTGGATGAACAGTAGCCCGCGGAGACTGGAGCAGGGCAGTAGATGGTAGATGAACAGTAGCATGTGGACTCCCGTTTTGCGGTACGCCACACCCCTCCTGATGAACAGGACCCTGTTTCGACCGTAGGCACTCGAACAAATGTATCCCTAGGTGGTTTTGGTAATTCCTAACAACATATAGCTCATTGAGCTAATGCTATTTCTAGATACATATTTCAGGAAAGCTCAATGAATGGCATGGCATGGATGAGAAAAGTGGACCCCTCAAAATGCTAAGGACAAAAGGATTGGCTCAAGCTCAAAGCTCAAGACTCTACATTTTATATTTTAATGATCCAAGATCACATTGAGTCTATAGGAAAAGCCAATACTATCAAGGAGGGACGAGGTGTTGATTAATCAGGTTCGTGCTTCAAAGTGCTTAGTGATATGCTCAAAAGCCCTCAACTACTTTCTCACATCCACATATGACCTAAACTCAAAAGTAAAACTCGGCCCCACCGATTCTTTCTATCCGGTGCCACCGAGTTCAGATGTCATAGCCACTGCCACAAACCCTAGGCAAATTGGTCTCACCGATAGGGATCTCGGTCTCACCGAGATGGGATTGAAATCTCTCTGTTTCCCTTCGTAACGTTTCGGTACCACCGAGATGAGCGATCGGTCCCACTGAGATTGCAATGTAAACTCTCTGTTTCCCTTTCGTAACATTTCCGTCTCACCGAAATGAGCGAACCAGTCGCACCGAGTGTACCTGAACAACTCTCTGGTTAGCTTATTACCAAAATAGGTCTCATCGAGTTTGTGTAATCGGTCTCACCGAGATTACGTTATGCCCTAACCCTAACCATATCGGTCCTACCGAGTTGCATGTCGGTCCCACCAAAAACCCTAACGGTCCCTAGATTTGTTGAATCGGTCTGACCGAGTTTCACTATTCGGTCCCACCGAGATTGGCAAGTTGTGTGTAACGGTTAGATTTTGTCTGGAGGCTATATATACCCCTCCACCTCCTCTTCATTCGTGGAGAGAGCCATCAGAATGAACCTACACTTCCAACTTACATTTTCTGAGAGAGAACCACCTACACTTGTGTTGAGGCCAAGATATTCCATTCCTACCATATGAATCTTGATCTCTAGCCTTCCCCAAGTTGCTTTCCACTCAAATCTTCTGTCCACCAAATCCAAATCCTATGAGAGAGAGTTGAGTGTTGGGGAGACTATCATTTGAAGCACAAGAGCAAGGAGTTCATCATCAACACACCATTTGTTACTTCTTGGAGAGTGGTGTCTCCTAGATTGGCTAGGTGTCACTTGGGAGCCTCCAACAAGATTGTGGAGTTGAACCAAGGAGTTTGTAAGGGCAAGGAGATCGCCTACTTCGTGAAGATCTACCGCTAGTGAGGCAAGTCCTTCGTGGGAGACGGCCATGGTGGGATAAACAAGGTTGCTTCTTCGTGGACCCTTCTTGGGTGGAGCCCTCCATGGACTCGTGCAGCCGTTACCTTTTGTGGGTTGAAGTCTCCATCAACGTGGATGTATGATAGCACCACCTATCGGAACCACGACAAAAACATCTGTGTCTCCAATTGTGTTTGAACTGTCCAAACCCCTGTCTTTACATTCTTGCAAGTTGCATACTTTACTTTCCGCTGCTCATATACTCTTTGCATGCTTGCTTGAATTGTGTTAAGATTGCTTGACTTGTGCTAAGTTAGCTAAAATCTGCCAAAGACTAAAATTGGGAAAAGGATAAGTTTTTATTTGGTCAAGTAGTCTAATCACCCCCCCTCTAGACATACTTCCGATCCTACAAGTGGTATCAGAGCTTTGGTCTCCATTTGCTTTGATTTCCATATCTTTTGGTGGTCATAGCCTTGGTTTCACAACCTAGGAGAGTATGGCGTCTAGCGAGGGAAATTATCACCGTAGAGGTCCTTACTTTGATGGTACTAATTTTGCTAGTTGGAAGCATAAGATGAAAATGCATATTCTTGGACATAACCCCGCCGTTTGGGCTATTGTGTGTATTGGCTTGCAAGGTGAATTCTTTGATGGGAGAGAACCGAACCATGAAGCTAGCGCGGATGAGTTGAAGATGCTACAATACAACGCTCAATCTTGTGATATCCTCTTCAACGGATTGTGCCCCGAAGAATTCAACAAAATCAGCCGTCTTGAGAATGCAAAGGAAATTTGGGATACTTTGATTGATATGCACGAAGGTACCGACTCTATCAAGGAATCCAAGTTGGATGTGCTTCAAAGTCAACTTGAACAGTTCAAGATGAAGGATGGTGAAGGCGTCGCTGAAATGTACTCTAGGCTTGCTCTCATTACAAATGAGATTGCCGGCTTAGGAAGTGAAGAGATGACCGACAAATTCATCATCAAGAAGATCCTAAGAGCTTTGGATGGAAAATATGATACCGTGTGCACATTGATCCAAATGATACACAATTACAATAATCTCAAGCCAATGGAAGTCATTGGAAGAATTGTTGCTCATGAGATGTCACTCAAGGACAAGGAGGAGCTCCAAAGCAAGTCAAGTGGTGCTTACAAAGCCTCATGTGAATCCCCCACATCATCAAGTGAGAAACAAACCTTCAATGAAGAATTGAGCCTAATGGTGAAGAACTTCAACAAGTTCTACAAGAGTAGAAGCAAAGAGAGAAGCTCCAAGTCAAGGTCCTACAATGACAAAAGATCTTCTAGTCAAGAGCGTAATTGCTACAATTGTGGAAGACCCGGACACTATTCCAATGAATGTACAGCTCCCTGCAAAAGAAGAGAAGAATCACCTAAGAGGAGAAGTAGAAGAGAAGAATCACCATCAAGAGAGAGAAGGAGTAGACATGATCGTTATGAACTAAGAACATCCCAGAGGAGCAAGGATTAGGAAAGGAAGGACAAGTCATCAAGGAGCTACACAAAATGAAGACATCAAGCTCATGTTGGTGAATGGGTATCCGGCACCGACTCCGACAATCACTCTGAAAGAAGCTATCACTCCGACTCCGAACATACTCAAGATGAAGGTGTTGCCGGTCTAGCACTTGTGTCAACCAACTCCTACGACATATTTGATTCACCAAATGAAGGACTTGGAAGATGCTTCATGGCTAAAGTCCCAAAGGTAACACACCCCGAGTATGTTGATTTCAATAGTGATGAAGATGACTTGTTAGGTGATGATGATTTACTTATTGACAACTCTAGTGATGAATACTATGATGAAATGTCAATTAATCATGCTAATCAAGATAAAAAGAATGACAATGATAAAGAGAAGATTGAGCTCTTAACTAAGGAACTAAACACTCTTAAGTTAGCTCATGAAACTATCTTAGGGGATCATCAAGAACTTTTAAGGACTCATGAAAAGTTACGCTTTCAAAAGCTCAACCTTGAGCAAGAGCATGAGTTCTTAAAGGCAATCAATGATGATCTTCGCAAGAAAAGTTCTTCTTACATTGCCAAGCGTTTACTCTTATCTACTTACATGCCTCAAGTCAAGTCCAGTAACAAGAACAAGAAGGATTCTTCCTCTAGTAGTAACAATAATCATGTTAAATCCAATGTTTTTTCTTCTAGTAGTTCTCTTGATTCCACTAATGATTCTCTTAGCCAAGTTACACTTGAGTAAGAAAACAACTTATTGAAGGGAATTATAGAGAAAGGTATTTACAAGAGCCTTGCCGGGAGTAAGCAATTCGAGGAAATTGTACGCAAGCAAGGAAGGCACCGGAAGAACCAAGGTGTTGGTTTTGAATGAAAGTTCAATGACAATGGAGTTGAGTGGGAAGAAGATCAATACCCCAAGATGAAGTTTATTCCTCAACAAGATAAGTATGATCCTACTTCCTTCAAAGGGACACAAGCTCAAGATGATCTTCCACCACAAGACCACAAGCGAAAAGGCAAGGATGAGCTTCAAGAGGAGATTGATGCATTTGAAGAAGCTCCCAAGGCCTTGGTCAAGTGGGTTCCCAAGACTACGTCAAGTTCTACTTCATCAAGTACAACTACAACTCCAAGGGTTCCCATCAAGATGTTGTGGATCCCGAAGAAGAATAACTAGAGAGTTCTTGAGGGTGACTCCGCCAACATACTTCACTCATATCATTTTGGCGAGAATTAGTGCAATCAACTTCCACATCTTGCACTGGTTCATGGAGTCACAAACCCTCTTGTTGGTAAGACAAGGGACAAGGTAACCTAATGCTCTCATAGACATCATTTTGTGTGTGCATCACTCCATGTCTATGGATATCCTTGTTCGTTCCTTGTGGGACTAACCCGTGTAGGTATTGAAAGTGTAACTCACTCCAAAGTATTGCTCCAAATGATCTACATCAACATTGAGCATCCACATCTTGAACACCTACATGAAGTCATCATCGACAAAACCCAAGGTTAGTTCATCCCTCTAAGGGGGATCTCACATCTAGGGGGAGCTTTACTCTAAGAATTGAGTCAAAACAACTCTAATGGTGTGAACACAACAATGCATTATGTAAAAGTGGCAACCCCACTTGAGCTTAAACGATGAGTATGACCTATGATCAAATGTTCTCATTTGACTCCTAAGTCAATATACTCATAGATAGATGACCCAGTCATGGCAAATTGCTTGATAGATGCTAGAATGGTTGTGCATGCTTTGCCACATATTTCATTAGTCATTTTATTGTGTGAGCATGTTGGTTGCATATTTCACTCATTCGAGGACATCCACTTGTAGTTTTGATTGTTTGGTTTCTTTTCTTTTGCCAAGTGGATGGACAAGAATGCCTAAGAACCTTCTCTAGCTATCTATGCTTTTCTTGTCTCAAACTCTATTCATGCTACACCACAAAGTTTGATCAAGTCAGATTCGAACCACTCTGTGTGAGGAGCACTCGGAGTCCTTGATTCGTCATAGACATAAACTTCCAAAACTTCTTTGTGCGTTTCGGTCTGACCGATTCTTCCATTTCGGTCATACCGAGATCACTAAGTCGATCTAGGTTTTCAATCTCGGTGCAACCGATTTGAACTTTCGGTCACACCGAGTTGCAGTAACTGCTTGCAGTTATGCATCTCGGTGCCACCGAGTTGTTCCACTCGGTCACACCGACAGGGTCGGGCTATATATATCCACAGGCCAAATTTTGGAAATTTCTCCGAACTCTTTCGCCAGCGCTCAGCCTGCTCTGCCTTCCTGGGTCTCCGAATCGTCCTCCTCGTCACCAGCTACCTCCCGCCGCTGGTCTCCGCCGCTGTCAACGGGAATCATCTCCGCCGTTGTCGCTGTAGCAAGTCCATCGCCGAACTAGGGTATGGGCTTGATCTTTGTGCTAATCTCACTCCGATTCCTAGCACATTGTTTCTACCATGTATCATGCCACGATTGAGATCATCTTATCCAGCGAAAACACTCCATAGTTTAATTGTGAATTGAAAATTCAGGGTTAGGTTTCCGCCGAAACCATCTCGAACCAACCGAGTTGTAGAAATTGGTTCCACCGATTCGGCCGAGGCCATTGCACATGTGATTCTCGGTCTGACCGAGAATTGCAAATCGGTGTGACCGAGTTCAGGACTTTGTGAAACCCTAGCAGTATCGGTGCCACCGAACTGTGACTCGGTTTGACGGAGTTCACTAGTTTAGGTTCCAAAAGCTGCTTCGGTATCACCGAGTTTACAAATCGGTAGATCCGGAATGCTTTCTGTGGAAAACTAAAACTAATTTTTTGACTCATTCTTTTGCAAAAACCTCTGTATTTTGTGATGCTCATCCTATCTACCTCATCTATATCTATTCACAGGGTCTGCTGTCAGTGTTTGCAACATGTCTGATCAAAGTGACAGTCATAACAAGTCTGAGGAACAGGTTCACATGAGTGAGGGCACTAGTCCCTCTAGCAGCTATGACGGTAGCAGGAGCACACCCAGCAACTTGCCTAAGGCAGCCACCAGGGCCAGAAAGAAGAAAACCTCAGAGTCTGAGGATGAAGACTATGTGGCTGTTGAGGATGAGGCCACTTCCAAGAAGAAGGTGCTCAAGAAGGAATATGGCACAGCTGCTGCCACTAAGCCAGGAATGCAAAAGAAGGCACCTGCCAGGAGAATCCCCACTTCCAAACCTAGGAAGGTTTCCACTGGGGAAACCGTGAAATTCTCCATTGAGTCTGATAATGAAGTTGCTGTCCAAGACAAGAAGAAGAAGAGAGTCAGAACTACTACTGCCAAAGTGCTTGGCAAGCCCTCTATGAGGAGAGACTCTTAAGAAGAAGAGGAAGAGGTTGCTGCACCAGCACCTAAAGCTCAGAAGCTTATGGGTGATGCCATCAGGTCAGGGGATGCTTCATCAAAGCCCAAAGAAGCTGCCAAGGCAGATGCTCCAAAGCCTAAAGCTGCACCCAAGAGGAATACAAGGAACATTCCTGCTGGAGAGAAGAACAAGGCCCCAGTGCCTGAAACTGCTGTTGAAGAAGAATATGATGAGGAACATTTCTTGAGGAAGTTGAAGCCCAAAATTCCAGATCACAATGATGCTCATAATGTAGCTGAGGATATGAAGCTGAGAAAGGATGCAGGAGGATGACTGATCCCTATGCACTCATGAGGAAAACTGATGTGGACTACAGGTTCCATACAAAGGAACAACAGGATTTCTATGAGATAGTGTTGCTTGACAAGAAGTCAATAGTCTGTGACATGAGATGGGTGGACTGGAAATATATCAGGGAAAATGAAGAGCACTATCCTAGAGTGTATGATAGTTTCAATGCTTGTGGAGTGGATGACTTTGTTGGGCAGAAGCTCACAAAGTGGAATGATGAGCTTATAATGCAGTTCTACTCCACAGCTCACTTCTATCCAGATGGAAGGATAGTATGGATGTCTGAAGGTACTAGGTACCAATCAATTGTTGAAGAATGGGAAAATCTGATCAACGCACCTAAGGAGAAAGAGGATGACTTGGATGTATATGCCAAGAAGAAGAAGGATCACAACTCTATGGCACATATGTACAGGGAGATCCCAGATGCTGCTATTGAAGCACACAAGTTTGGATCAGTACATTACCTTCTGTCAGGATTGCCAACAATCAACTGGATCCTCAGGCACACTCTTTTGCCTAAGTCAGGTGATCACAAGATGATCAGAGGCCATGCTATCAACCTGCTTCACATATTTGATGTGCCTCAAAAGTTCAAGGTCATGAGCCTCATAGTGGAAACTATCAAGAGGACAGTTGCTGACCAAAAGAGAAGTTGTGGGTATGCCCCACAGATCCAAGAGCTAATCAACTCCAAGATGGGCACTGGCACATACCTCTTGCACAAGGATCACATGCCCATCTACCCAGATTTTGAGGACAACACAGTGGTTATGGATGAAAATGAACCATCTTCCGTGCAAGCACAAGCAAAGAAGGAGAAGGCCAGGACTGAAAAGGCTACAAAGATGCCAACCACTGATGAGGCATCCCAGTATTTCCTGAAGAGCAATCAAGATCATCTTGGCTACTTGATTGCCTCCACTCTGAGGATTGAGAAGGGATTGGCCACCCTGACTCAAAACTAGGAGAGCCTGGAGAGGATCATGGAGCAGAAGTTCTATGACATGGATGTGAAGGTCACTGAGATATAGTCAGTTGTTGAGCAACTTCAGGATGACATGCAGGAGAGGAAGGGCAAGACTACCACGGATGTGTTTTTCTAGAGTGCCCAGAGCACAGAGATCTACTACAGTGCCTGTCCTAAACACAAGAGCAACTTCATCTGCACCAGCTACAGCTTCAGTGCCACCAGCTCCAGCACCTACTCCACCAGCTCCATCTTCATCAATTGATGCTTTCGTCCTTGGCGTTATTTCTACACCACCAGCTGAAGACCAAGCCTGAGAGTCGATTTAGTACTATGCATTTTCTATGAACTTTTTGGTAACTTGTTGCCAAAGGGGGAGAAAAATGTATAGATCATAGGCTTCGAGAGAGAGCGTTGCTTTTTATTCTCTATTGTTTTGGTGGTTGAACTTTGTTTGCTTGTTTGATATACTTTATGCATGTGTGATACTTGGATGATCATGTGTTTGATCATATGCTACATTAATGCTTGTTGGATGACATTATCCTTTTATCTCTATATGATCATTCACTTTGCTTGATGATGAGTGCATGTATTTATTTACTATCATATTGAGCGCTCCATCAAGATGTATGTGAGATGGAAGAGTAACTCATGATCCTAACTCATTGTGCATTTGCAGTCCAAAGCAAATCTTAAACTAGGCACAAATTTAGGGGGGGCTCTCACATTTCACATACTTCTCAAAGTGACAATGTTTTTCAATCTTATTATCATTTGTGGAAGCTTTGATCTATATGTTGTCATCAATTACCAAAAAGGGGGATATTGAAAGAGCAACTATCCCTAGGTGGTTTTGGTAATTCCTAACAACATATAGCTCATTGAGCTAATGCTATTTATAGATAGATATTCAGGAAAGCTCAATGAATGGCATGGCATGGATGAGAAAAGTGGACCCCTCAAAATGTTAAGGACAAAAGTATTGGCTCAAGCTCAGTGATCCAAGATCACATTGAGTCTACAGGAAAACCAATACTATCAAGGAGGGATGAGGTGTTGCTTAATGAGGTTCTTGCTTCAAAGTGCTTAGTGATGTGCTCAAAAGCCCTCAACTACTTTCTCACATCCACCTATGACCTAAACCCAAAAGTCAAACTCGGCCCCACCGATTCTTTCTATCCGGCGCCACCGAGTTCAGATGTCATAGCCACTGCCACAAACCCTAGGCAAATCGGTCTCACCAATAGGGATCTCGGTCTCACCGAGATGGGATTGTAATCTCTCTGTTTCCCTTCATAACATTTCGGTACCACCGAGATGAGTGATCGGTCCCACCGAGATTGCAATGTAAACTCTCTGTTTCCCTTCCGTAAACCGGTCCCACCGAGTTTACCTAACCAACTCTCTGGTTAGCTTATTGCCAAAATCGGTCTCACCGAGTTTGTGTAATCGGTCTCACTGAGATTACATTATGCCCTAACCCTAACCATATCGGTCCTACCGAGTTGCATGTCGGTCCCACCGAAAACGCTAATGGTCACTAGATTTGTTGAATCGGTCCGACCGAGTTTCACTATTCGGTCCCACCGAGATTGGCAAGTTTTGTGTAACGGTTAGATTTTGTGTGGAGGCTATATATACCCCTCCACGTCCTCTTTATTCGTGGAGAGAGCTATCAGAACGAACCTACACTTCCTACTTACATTTTCTGAGAGAGAACCACCTACACTTGTGTTGAGGCCAAGATATTCCATTCCTACCATATGAATCTTGATCTCTAGCCTTCCCCAAGTTGCTTTCCACTCAAATCTTCTTTCCACCAAATCCAAATCCTATGAGAGAGAGTTGAGTGTTGGGGAGACTATCATTTTAAGTACAAGAGCAAGGAGTTCATCATCAACACACCATTTGTTACTTCTTGGAGAGTGGTGTCTCCTAGATTGTCTAGGTGTCACTTGGGAGCCTCCGAAAAGATTGTGGAGTTGAACCAAGGAGTTTGTAAGGGCAAGGAGATCGCCTACTTCATGAAGATCTACCACTAGTGAGGCAAGTCCTTCGTGGGCGATGGCCATGGTGGGATAGACAAGGTTCCTTCTTCGTGGACCCTTCTTGGGTGGAGCCCTCCGTGGACTCGCGCAGCCATTACCCTTCGTGGGTTGAAGTCTCCATCAATGTGGATGTATGATAGCACCACCTATCGGAACCACGACAAAAACATCTGTGTCTCCAATTGCGTTTGAACTCTCAAAACCCCTCTCTTTACATTCTTGCAAGTTGCATGCTTTACTTTCCGCTGCTCATATACTCTTTGCATGCTTGCTTGAATTGTGTTAAGATTGCTTGACTTGTGCTAAGTTAGCTAAAATCTGCCAAAGACTAAAATTGGGAAAAGGATAAGTTTTTATTTGGTCAAGTAGTCTAATCACCCCCCCTCTAGACATACTTCCGATCCTACAATGTTCCTTCGTTTTGCGGTACGCCAGACTCCTCCTGATCAACAGGACCCGTTTCGATCGTAGCCACTCCAAAACAATTATGTTTCATTCATGTTGTTGTACGACAGCCTGATAACCCACAAGTATAGGGGATCGCAACAATTTTCAAGAGTAGAGTATTCAACCCAAATTTATTGATTCGACACAAGGGAGCCAAAGAATATTCTCAAGTATTAGCAGTTGAGTATTCAATTCAACCACACCTGGATAACTTAGTATCTGCAGCAAAGTATTTAGTAGCAAAGTAGTATGGAAGTAATGATAACAGTGGCAAAGGTAATAGTAGCAGTTTTGTAGTAGTTGTAACAGTAGCAACGGTAATGTAAATAAGCAAAGAGCAATATGTTAAAATCTCGTAGGCATTGGATCAGTGATGGATAATTATGTCGGATGTCATTCCTCATGTAATAGTTATAACATAGGGTGACACAGAACTAGCTCCAGTTCATCAATGTAATGTAGGCATGTATTTCGAATATAGTCATACGTGCTTATGGAAAAGAACTTGCATGACATCTTTTGTCCTACCCTCCCGTGGCAGCGGGGTCCTAATGGAAACTAAGGGATATTAAGGCCTCCTTTTAATAGAGTATCGGACCAAAGCATTAACCCATAGTGAATGCATGAACTCCTCAAACTATGGTCATCACCGAGAAGTATCCCGATTATTGTCACTTCGGGGTTGTCGGATCATAACACATAATACGTGACTATAGACTTGCATGATTGGATCAAGAACTCACATATATTCATGAAAACATAATAGGTTCAGATCTGAAATCATGGCACTCGGGCCCTAGTGACATGCATTAAGCATAGCAAAGTCATAGCAACATCAATCTCAGAACATAGTAGATACTAGGGATCAAACCCTAACAAAACTAACTTGATTACATGGTAAATCTCATCCAACCCATCACCGTCCAACAAGCCTACGATGGAATTACTCACGCACGGCGGTGAGCATCATGAAATTAGTGATGGAGGATGGTTGATGATGACGATGGCGACGAATCCCCCTCACCGGAGCCTCGAACGGACTCCAGATCAGCCCTCCCGAGAGAGATTATGGCTTGGCGGTGGCTCCGTATCGTAAAACGCGATGAAACTTTCTCTCTGATTTTTTCTCCGCGAAAGCAAATATATGGAGTTGGAGTTGAGGTCGGTGGACGTCCAGGGGGGCCACGAGGCAGGGGGCGCGCCCCCACCCTCGTCGACAGGGTGTGGGCCCCCTGACGCTAGTTCTTTCACCAGTATTTTTTATTAATTCTGAAAATTTGCTCCGTGGATTTTCAGGTCATTCCGAGAACTTTTATTTCTGCACAAAAATAACACCATGGCAGTTCTGCTGAAAACAACATCAGTCAGGGTTAGTTCCATTCAAATCATGCAAGTTAGAGTCCAAAACAAGGGCAAAAGTGTTTGTAAAAGTAGATACGACGGAGACGTATCAACTCCCCCAAGTTTAAACCTTTGCTTGTCCTCAAACAATTCAGTTGATAAACTGAAAGTGATAAAGAAAAACTTTTACAAACTCTGTTTGCTCTTGTTGTTGTAAATATGTAAAGCCAACATTCAAGTTTTCAGCAAAGATTATGAACTAACCATATTCACAATAACACTTAGGTCTCATGTTTACTCATATCAATGGCATAATCAAATAGCGAGCAATAATAATAAATCTCGGATGACAACACTTTCTCAAAAAAATCATAATATGATATAACAAGATGGTATCTCACTAGCTGTCAGGACCCTGACTCAATGCCACATCGATTTAGCATGTAACACCCCATATCACTTTGCGGCCTCACGCACAGTATTCCCACGGGTGTCGTCTTACCTTTGCCCGGGACCGTTTGCGTCTTTTGGCACACGTATATGATAGTGTCGCTAGCATCCATATGGTAAGGAGCCCGGGCTGACATGGCTAGTCGTAAACCCAAAGTGGCACAAACTTACAGGGACAGGCATCCATGACCCACCATCGAACGTGTCGGTCATCAGCGAGTAAATCCAGGCTGTAGCACTGGGCTAGCAGGACTCCGGTGAACCGGGCTGTAGCGGGCTAACAGGACTCCGGTATTCATCGCGTGACATTTCCCCGAAGGGACAGACACAGGAACGAAGAAGGACACATGCCGGCCAGCTTAAGTGTTCCGGAGCAGTAGCAAGCTACCATGGCTCAGTGGAAACACTAGGAGACATTTCCCGGTAAGAGAGGCTACTAAGGATAAACAACTAGATAGTCAGATCCCACACATACCAAGCATTTCAACAACATACACACAATATGCTCGATATGTGCAGATACAACATGGCATCACAACATGACTCTACAACTCAAGTAATTATTCAATAGGCTCCGAGGAGCGAGATATTACAAACATGGGTCTCATGACCCGACACTCAGAGCATACAAATCAAGCACAAGCGGAAGCTATCATGTCTGAGTACAGACATCTATAAATGAAAAAGGCTGAGAAGCCTGACTATCTACCAGATCCTGCCGAGGCACAAGATCGTAGCTGAGGTAACAAGCTAAACGTCGAAGTCCACGCGGAACTATTAGTGAGACTGAAGTCTCTCTGCAAAACATAAAATAGGCAAACGTGAGTACAAATGTACCCAGCAAGACTTACATCAGATCTATCTACATATGCATCATTATCAACAAGGGGGTGGAGGGGTTTGACTGCAGCAAGCCAGCTTTGACTCGGTGGCTATCCTGAACTACGACTGCAAGTAACTCTTTTGAGGTGGCGCACACGAGTCCACATATTCACCATATCAATACACCACTATGGATCCGCTCCCGTCTCCCTACGAGAACGCCATCCATAGCACTCACGCTTATCTTGCGTATTTTAGAGTATCCACTTTCACTTGTCTATGAACTATGCAATGGGGTCCAAGTTTCCATATCCGAGGAATCCGGCTATTCGAATAGATGATGTTAACCCTGCAGGGGTGTACTTCTTCACACGCGCTTTCGCCACTTATCGCCCTGTACACGTCATGTACCTCGGCAACCTTCAAGCGGAAGCCGGGCGAGGGAGTCGGCCACGACCTGACTAACCGAACAAGTCCCTAGTCCAGGTTTATCGCCTATTCGGGTTCCATCCGCAAGGAGATCCGGCCGGGGTGTCGCTTACGGCCCCAAACGATGTGAGCAGGGTTCCCAAGCCCACCATCCGGGTGCCACTTGGTACACCGTGCCACTGTGCCTAGTCTGTCCCAAGCCCACCTGTACCGGGTGCCACTTGGTAGACTACTAACACTACCTACAAACACCAGAAACTAGTTGCAACTCCTGGACAGAGATCATGTTGATTAATAAGTCGAGAGGGGCACTTAAGCATTCCAATGTGTGGTAGTAGCTGGTCATGGATCACAAACACAGAACTCAGTTCCTGAGGACGGCTGCAATGAGACAACCCACCATGTACTCCTACATGGCCTCTCACCGCTACCTTTACCAAATCGTGTTCACACACTTAGCTCACACACAGTAGGACATGTTCACACGCCTCTGATTCATCCCCGATGAATCAGACCTGACTCGACTCTAAGCAGTAGCAGGCATGACAAACAAGCATGAATGAGTAGGCACAACAGGGCTCAAACAACTCCTACTCATGCTAGTGGGTTTCATCTATTTACTGTGGCAATGACAGGTCATGCAAATGATAAAGGGGTTCAGCTACCGCAGCAGGTAACAGATGAATCGATGTTGTCCTAATGCAGTAAAAGAGAGCAGGAGCGAGAGAGTAGGATTGTATCGGAATGAACAAGGGGGTTTTGCTTGCCTGGCACTTCTGAAGATAGCATTGAGTCTTCATCAGTGTCAACGATCGCATCATCGGTATCACGTCTATCGAGAGGGGACAAATACCGGCAACACAGAAGGGAACACAATCAATGGAATGCACAATATGATGCATGATCATGACATGGCAAAATGAATGTGTTTTGAGCTAATGCAACTAGCAACAGATTAAATGAAGTTGGTTTGAATACAAGATTCAAATTCAAACTCCATATGTGATTATTTAAATGTCATTCACTTCATTTGTCCTAAACAGTAGTGATAAGTTGTTCTAACATGCATGAAAATGGTACAGATGGATTCCTTGAATTTTTCTGATAATTTTTCATATATAAATTATTTAATTTGGAGTTACGGTTAATTTTCTATGATTTATTGAAGTTTAGGGCATTTTCTGGAATTTCCTGATTATTTTAAATCCAGAAAATACTTATTGCGTCAGCCCCACGTCACCGTGACGTCAGCAGGGTCAACTGGCCGCCCAGGTCAAACCTGACCAGTGGGGTCCACTGGTCAGTGACCCAGTCAACTAACCAGGTTAGTTAGCCCTAACTAACTTAGTTAGCCGGGCGGGGCCCGCATGTCAGTGGCCTATCTAATTAGCTAGGTTAATTAACGCTAACTAATCTAACCCTAATCAACCAGGCGCCTGGGCCCACACGTCAGGGGGTCAAACCCCGGGTCAACTCGCCGGAGTTGACCCGCGGCTCGTCGCCGGCGGAGCCAGAGACGGCGGAGGGGGTCGGAAATCCTCCTCCGGCGACCAAAACAGCGGCAGCGATCATCTACGCGTAGCTGGCGCTCAGCCGCATCCATCTAGGCAAACGGGAGGGGCTGAGGTCGAACGGGCTCGCCGGAATCGAGCTCGTGGCGGCGGCCGGAGCTCGGGGTTGGTGCGGGTTGGCGCTAGGGGCACGGCAGGTCGCACGGGTGGGCGCGCTCGGCTCCTGGAAGGGTACTGAGCACGTTGCCGTGCTCGGAAGTTAGCTACGGTGGCTGTAGCACCGTCTGCGACATCGCCGGCGGCGAGGAACTGTCGGCTCCGACAGTCGGGGCGGTTAGAAGGCACGGACGGGCACGGGGAGAGAGGGGAAATGGACAGCGGCTCACGAGGGGTCGGGAGAGAAGCTCGGTGGGCTCGGGGAAGCCTCTGCAATGGCGAATTGACGACGACGATCTCCGGGCACCGGAGATGAAGACGACGACGCTCCGGTCGACTGCGGCCTCCTCTGGTCGCGTGCGTCGCGTGTGTAGCTCCACGGGGTCAGGGCGGAGCTCAGGGATGCATAGTGGGAGCGAGGGGGTGGCTGGGGTTCCGGTAAACGGCGTCGGCGGCGATGGGCTCCGCTCGGGCGTGTGAGGGAGAGAGAGCAGAGGAGAGGGAGGGGCGAGGGAGAGCTACGGGAGAGTGAGAGAGGTCGTGAGGAACGAGGGGGGGGGAGTGCGTGGCTCCCTCGGGTGCCTCCAGCGGCAAGCAGGTAAGCAGGAGGTGGCCGGAGCTCTTCGGGCGCGCGCCACGCCTCGCCTCTGCCTACTGGCAGAGGAAGAAGAGGACAAGGGGGGGGAGGAGGTGGGCTGGGCCGGCCAGATGGAGCTGGGCCAGGTAAGTGGCGCCAGGTAAGTGTCCCAGGTGGCCTTCTCTCTTTTATTTTTGTTCTGTTTTCTTTTATTTAATTCTTTTGCCATTGTTTTGAATTAAAATAATAATTCAAACAATGCCAAAGCTCCTCTGAATATTTTATATTGCTAGATGGACTTTTCCAAAAGCTTATAAAATATTTCAGGGGGTATTTGAAATTATATTCTAATTATATGAATATAATTCAAATTCAAATAGCTAATGAATTAAATCCAAAGTCCCAAAAATAATTCCTTAAAAATTTTCAATATTTTGGTTGGGACCAGAACCCTTTCCAAAAATTATCAAACATTTAAGAAGAGCATTTTGGAGCAATGAATGAGATTTTTAGGGGTTTTGCCCTTCTTTTATTTAGGGTTTTGAGGCTTCCAAATTCCCTCAGTTCAAATTTCAGAAATATAGACATGATGCACACATGAAGCTAGCCTAGAGCAATACCAGAAGCTAGGGATGTGACAACTCACCCCCACTAAACAAGAATCTCGTCTCGAGATTCAAGCGTAGGGTAGGATGAAGGGGAAACGCAAACTAGTACAATCTTCACGATCCAGGTTGTACTTCAAATGAACGTTGATTTGAACACCATCTCTGTCTTGTCGTTTTGCTCTGAGAACTCCAGCTAATCATGACAAGAAGAGGAAAGGAAAACTCTAGAGGGGTCGATCTTCTCGAAGATCGAACAACTCACGGAATGAGACATAGGACCATTTCTCGGGTTGAGACACGAGATACACATCGAGAGGAGTGGAAGAAACGGATGACGAAGATTCACTAGGTGGACAACAATTCCACACTTAAGAAGGTGATGATCGGCTGTCAACATAGCGAGGAGTTGAATTGTCATGATACCACGACGAAACATCCTGGAGGAGGGTGATTCGTAGAGTATTATCTTAAGTGGCAAAAAGAATTACCTTTGATATAGAGATCGTTGAGACTCTCTATATCAGCCGAAGGCAAATCACAGCAATCGATTGGCGGGGGTCGGTAGAATGGCATACTCGGACTTGGATGATGTGGATTACCTTGTTGAAGACAACGCAATGGATGATTTTGCTTATCACCGGAAATGGAAGAGATCCATGGTAGAGTGGCACATTGGCGGTGCAAGCTGGGAACAAAATGCAAATGCTGGGAATGATTCTGGTAACTGGGGAAGAACCCAACAAAAGAGAGTGAATTCACTGTTTGAAAAGGTCATAGCATTGCCGAGGAAACTGAGAGGAATCCCAGTTAGCGTCGATGATAACACCTAGCACTTGAGCGTGCTCTCAAGAACTTGAGCATTTCCACAATCATCAAGATTCTACCAATATCCGTGTCAAGGATCCTGGCAACACAACTTGCTACCATGATGAATGATGATGGATGATGCGGATGCAAAGGAGGATAACACTTTCTCAGATTTCACCTTAGCGAGCCAAGGAACAAAATCTGGACGATCGACCGAGAGACATTTAGCACTCCGCTTCTAATGTTCTCCTTGATGTGCTAGCGTAACCCATTCATGGATATGGTTTGATATCTAGAACATCAAGTAAAAAGGTCGGACTTCGGGATCTCAAAATCCATAGGGGCAACTAGGAAGTAAATCCTACGAAATCCATATGGGGAGGTGGCCAACTTCCTCAATCAAGATATTATAAAACAGGTCTTCCGGCTGGGTGTGTTGGCCACGACATCCACTTTACCGGTTATCGCGCGACCAATATTATAATTCTTGGGAAATATTCCAACCATCATATCTGCCTGAGATTCAGATCTGGTTGGTGTCAGGATATTCCAGACTCATCGAGTCTAGGAAGAAAAACGGAAGTTTGCAACACAAATCGACGAGATGACGTTGCGAGATTCTCGGGGAATGAACTACGATAGCAAGCTCCAAAACATGAGCTGGTTCTGCTACGCACGTGTGAACACGCTGTTCCAGGCAAACATGATCACATGGTAGTCTTACAATAAAATACTACCGAGTTCTGGTAGGGAACCATCATTGAGGATATCAAAGTTCTTTCATAAGTCCGGATTAGCTCTTATGAAGGAACTCCTTCTCCTTGAACAAATCAATTAGTGGCTTGGGGTGCTACGGAATACATATGGAGTGGAGGTAATTAATCTACCAAACCATAGTATACTTTGCACATGCATGACTGACTTGGGACGATTCCAGAGGAAACAAAACAAACCTTTCTCAAACCCACGGCGGGAACTTGCACCAAATGCACATGAATTAGAGGAAGTCACTTCTTCCATCCAAGCATAGGCTTCATGAACGGAACACGAAGGCATTGCTTACAAAGTTTCCAACACTAGGTTGATGTTCAACATGAATCATGGGGGAGACAAAATGCTGCTGATAGGCTCAACAACAACTCATCGGAATTTCCATATCACTGGACTTCCACCATCATGTGAACAAGGTGATAGTATTGGTCAGACCAAAAGATATAATGGTGTATGCTCTAGGGACAGCCACGAGTAAGACAACATTACGAACATCGTTGGTTCTGATTTGATTTGACGATAGCCCATACTTAAATCAAAGTTTTTATAAGACAATAGGTCCAATAACTGATCACAGGGACCAATCGATGAAGATATCATCTTTCTTCAACACACACTACACAAGAATATCCCTTTGGAACGAACTAAGTCAGGCAAGCTATTATCTTCCAACTCTCCAAGTTGTTGTCTAGCTTAACCAACTAGCTCAGGGATATCTAACACCGATTCTTGGAGAAAAAGTGGTTTATTGGAAAACCAACTTGATCACGAACTCAACATAGCGGTCAGGTGACAACCTGGTAATACTTACGAGAAGATATTCGGAAAATTACGAACCACCGTTATGTTACTAAGCTCGAGAACAATCTTGCTTTTGAGGGCAAGACGACATGATCAAATGAGTGAGGACTTGAAATAATTCCTAACTGATTGGTTGAGGAGTGCACCAGAAATAAGGACTAGGTAGCACAATCAACCTTAGGGCGATGATTCAAAAATCAACATGCTAAGAATGAAGTTATTGTCCATTAACTACCAAGCAACAAGGTTGCTAGGAGTATTGAATTCACACATCACGATTCACTTGTCGGCATTCCGGTTCAACAACACGGGGACCGAGAAATGACTAACAATGGCGAGAAGTATCACTACATCAAGAATTCACAAGAGCCGGTGCAATCCTCATGAAAATCCTGACATAAAGATGGTAATACTCCAAGGTAGAACAGAGCAAAAGCTGGATTGGCATTTTGATCTGCGGAGCACAACTTCTTTGACCCAATCCTGGATATGGAAGAGGTACTGGAGTTTGTTTCTCCAAGTCATTCAGGACAGAATGGCTTGACGGACCACAAGAATAATAGGCATCGATGAACGATTGCACACATACTCTTGACTATCAATTGATAGACGAGGGTCAGAAGACAACTAACGAGGGACAGCCCAAAGGAACATATGTTTTCTGAGTTGTGGATGCATAGATTAGTATGTCGAGCAGAGCTCAACATGTTTCTTCCGGATAACCTATGCGGAAAGGTTGAACTGGCAGAGTCACAGTATATAATGGAGAACTCATCAAGAGCATTCTGATTGTGATCGTTCAGTCCAACGAGGAACTTCTGCCATAAGTAGTTCATGGTATTTGGAAGAAGAAAATACCACGGACTCCAAGGGCTATCGCAAAGGTTACTAATAACCTAAAGGAGCTAGCAATTACTATCAACATGAAGTAAGTAGGGTGAATCTCGGGTTCAAAACCCAAGGAGTAGAATACCTACTACTAAGTAGCATCACAGGATGCTTACAAGAATGATGGCCAGAATCATCAAACTGGGACACAAACATGGCTAAATTACTAGATGATCCCCTAAGACACCTAGGGTCATAATAATAGCTCCAACATATATGTCAGGGCAATAAATTACCTCAACTCAACAATTAGTGTGATTGAGCTGGCATAAAGGAACATCGAAACCAGAGGGAAAGGATTTTGCAAATGCATCAGACTATTTAGAAACCTGGAATGACTCGGACATCATAACGGCTGTAAATGCTCAGAAAAGATTTGAGACATTCACAAAAATGGTGGCATAACCACTCAGAAGCACAATATCAAGGTTTGGAGATCAACAGTTAACGTACGGAAGTAGTAGGAACTGAACTGAGACTTAAATCCAACAATCTTATAAGTCTACGGATTAGTAACACGTGATCCTAATAGAAAGAAGAGATAGCCTAGTTCTTAATCCCCGTAGAAGAAAAGATGATGACTCAGATCAGAAGGCATAAGGTGTAAGGAGTAAAAAGAGCCTTACGTTCCATCCCACAATCAATTCCCTTATATAGCTAAAGAATTTCTAGACTCAACTTCGACCAGTTTGGCTTGGTAAACCTACAGGCAGTCAAGCTCTGATACCAAAGCTGTCAGGACCCTGACTCAATGCCACATCGATCTAGCATGTAACACCCCATATCACTTTGCGGCCTCACGCACAGTATTCCCACGGGTGTCGTCTTACCTTTGCCCGGGACCGTTTGCGTCTTTTGGCACACGTATATGATAGTGTCGCTAGCATCCATATGGTAAGGAGCCCGGGCTGACATGGCTAGTCGTAAACCCAAAGTGGCACAAACTTACAGGGACAGGCATCCATGACCCAACATCGAACGTGTCGGTCATCAGCGAGTAAATCCAGGCTGTAGCACTGGGCTAGCAGGACTCCGGTGAACCGGGCTGTAGCGGGCTAACAGGACTCCGGTATTCATCGCGTGACATTTCCCCGAAGGGACAGACACAGGAACGAAGAAGGACACATGCCGGCCAGCCTAAGTGTTCCGGAGCAGTAGCAAGCTACCATGGCTCAGTGGAAACACTAGGAGACATTTCCCGGTAAGAGAGGCTACTAAGGATAAACAACTAGATAGTCAGATCCCACACATACCAAGCATTTCAACAACATACACACAATATGCTCGATATGTGCAGATACAACATGGCATCACAACATGACTCTACAACTCAAGTAATTATTCAATAGGCTCCGAGGAGCGAGATATTACAAACATGGGTCTCATGACCCAACACTCAGAGCATACAAATCAAGCACAAGCGGAAGCTATCATGTCTGAGTACAGACATCTATAAATGAAAAAGGCTGAGAAGCCTGACTATCTACCAGATCCTGCTGAGGCACAAGATCGTAGCTGAGGTAACAAGCTAAACGTCGAAGTCCACGCGAAACTATTAGTGAGACTGAAGTCTCTCTGCAGAACATAAAATAGGCAAACGTGAGTACAAATGTACCCAGCAAGACTTACATCAGATCTATCTACATATGCATCATTATCAACAAGGGGGTGGAGGGGTTTGACTGCAGCAAGCCAGCTTTGACTCGGTGGCTATCCTGAACTACGACTGCAAGTAACTCTTTTGAGGTGGCGCACACGAGTCCACATATTCACCATATCAATACACCACTATGGATCCGCTCCCGTCTCCCTACGAGAACGCCATCCATAGCACTCACGCTTATCTTGCGTATTTTAGAGTATCCACTTTCACTTGTCTATGAACTATGCAATGGGGTCCAAGTTTCCATATCCGAGGAATCCGGCTATTCAAATAGATGATGTTAACCCTGCAGGGGTGTACTTCTTCACACACGCTTTCGCCACTTATCGCCCTGTACACGTCATGTACCTCGGCAACCTTCAAGCGGAAGCCGGGCGAGGGAGTCGGCCACGACCTGACTAACCGAACAAGTCCCTAGTCCAGGTTTATCGCCTATTCGGGTTCCATCCGCAAGGAGATCCGGCCGGGGTGTCGCTTACGGCCCCAAACGATGTGAGCAGGGTTCCCAAGCCCACCATCCGGGTGCCACTTGGTACACCGTGCCACTGTGCCTAGTCTGTCCCAAGCCCACCTGTACCGGGTGCCACTTGGTAGACTACTAACACTACCTACAAACACCAGAAACTAGTTGCAACTCCTGGACAGAGATCATGTTGATTAATAAGTCGAGAGGGGCACTTAAGCATTCCAATGTGTGGTAGTAGCTGGTCATGGATCACAAACACAGAACTCAGTTCCTGAGGACGGCTGCAATGAGACAACCCACCATGTACTCCTACATGGCCTCTCACCGCTACCTTTACCAAATCGTGTTCACACACTTAGCTCACACACAGTAGGACATGTTCACACGCCTCTGATTCATCCCCGATGAATCAGACCTGACTCGACTCTAAGCAGTAGCAGGCATGACAAACAAGCATGAATGAGTAGGCACAACAGGGCTCAAACAACTCCTACTCATGCTAGTGGGTTTCATCTATTTACTGTGGCAATGACAGGTCATGCAAAGGATAAAGGGGTTCAGCTACCGCAGCAGGTAACAGATGAATCGATGTTGTCCTAATGCAGTAAAAGAGAGCAGGAGCGAGAGAGTAGGATTGTATCGGAATGAACAAGGGGGTTTTGCTTGCCTAGCACTTCTGAAGATAGCATTAAGTCTTCATCAGTGTCAACGATCGCATCATCGGTATCACGTCTATCGAGAGGGGACAAATACCGGCAACACAGAAGGGAACACAATCAATGCAATGCACAATATGATGCATGATCATGACATGGCAAAATGAATGTGTTTTGAGCTAATGCAACTAGCAACAGATTAAATGAAGTTGGTTTGAATACAAGATTCAAATTCAAACTCCATATGTGATTATTTAAATGTCATTCACTTCATTTGTCCTAAACAGTAGTGATAAGTTGTTCTAACATGCATGAAAATGGTACAGATGGATTCCTTGAATTTTTCTGATAATTTTTCATATATAAATTATTTAATTTGGAGTTACGGTTAATTTTCTATGATTTATTGAAGTTTAGGGCATTTTCTGGAATTTCCTGATTATTTTAAATCCAGAAAATACTTATTGCGTCAGCCCCACGTCACCGTGACGTCAGCAGGGTCAACTGGCCGCCCAGGTCAAACCTGACCAGTCGGGTCCACTGGTCAGTGACCCAGTCAACTAACCAGGTTAGTTAGCCCTAACTAACTTAGTTAGCCGGGCGGGGCCCGCATGTCAGTGGCCTATCTAATTAGCTAGGTTAATTAACGCTAACTAATCTAACCCTAATCAACCAGGCGCTTGGGCCCACACGTCAGGGGGTCAAACCCCAGGTCAACTCGCCGGAGTTGACCCGCGGCTCGTCGCCGGCGGAGCCAGAGACGGCGAAGGGGGTCGGAAATCCTCCTCCGGCGACCAAAACAGCGGCAGCGATCATCTACGCGTAGCTGGCGCTCAGCCGCATCCATCTAGGCAAACGGGAGGGGCTGAGGTCGAACGGGCTCGCCGGAATCGAGCTCGCGGCGGCGGCCGGAGCTCGGGGTTGGTGCGGGTTGGCGCTAGGGGCACGGCAGGTCGCACGGGTGGGCGCGCTCGGCTCCTGGAAGGGTACTGAGCACGTTGCCGTGCTCGGAAGTTAGCTACGGTGGCTCTAGCACCGTCTGCGACATCGCCGGCGGCGAGGAACTGTCGGCTCCGACAGTCGGGGCGGTTAGAAGGCACGGACGGGCACGGGGAGAGAGGGGAAATGGACAGGGGCTCACGAGGGGTCGGGAGAGAAGCTCGGTGGGCTCGGGGAAGCCTCTGCAACGGCGAATTGACGACGGCGATCTCCGGGCACCGGAGATGAAGACGACGATGCTCCGGTCGACTGCGGCCTCCTCTGGTCGCGTGCGTCGCGTGTGTAGCTCCACGGGGTCAGGGCGGAGCTCAGGGATGCATAGTGGGAGCGAGGGGGTGGCTGTGGCCCCGGTAAACGGCGTCGGCGGCGATGGGCTCCGCTCGGGCGCGTGAGGGAGAGAGAGCAGAGGAGAGGGAGGAGCGAGGGAGAGCTACGGGAGAGTGAGAGAGGTCGTGGGGAACGAGGGGGGGAGTGCGTGGCTCCCTCGGGTGCCTCCAGCGGC
>NC_057801.1:802769411-802862820 GCF_018294505.1 Triticum aestivum | reverse complement strand
GGTGGCCGGAGCTCTTCGGGCGCGCGCCACGCCTCGCCTCTGCCTACTGGCAGAGGAAGAAGAGGACAAGGGGGGGGGAGGAGGTGGGTTGGGCCGGCCAGATGGAGCTGGGCCAGGTAAGTGGCGCCAGGTAAGTGGCCCAGGTGGCCTTCTCTCTTTTATTTTTGTTCTGTTTTCTTTTATTTAATTCTTTTGCCATTGTTTTGAATTAAAATAATAATTCAAACAATGCCAAAGCTCCTCTGAATATTTTATATTGCTAGATGGACTTTTCCAAAAGCTTATAAAATATTTCAGGGGGTATTTGAAATTATATTCTAATTATATGAATATAATTCAAATTCAAATAGCTAATGAATTAAATCCAAAGTCCCAAAATAATTCCTTAAAAATGTTCAATATTTTGCTTGGGACCAGAACCCTTTCCAAAAATTATCAAACATTTAAGAAGAGCATTTTGGAGCAATGAATGAGATTTTTAGGGTTTTTGCCCTTCTTTTATTTAGGGTTTTGAGGCTTCCAAATTCCCTCAGTTCAAATTTCAGAAATATAGACATGATGCACACATGAAGCTAGCCTAGAGCAATACCAGAAGCTAGGGATGTGACACTAGCCCTTTATGAGACTACAAAACATAAATGCAGAGCACCTTTAAAGATCAAGGACTGACTAAACATTGTAATTCATGGTGAAAGAGATCCAGTCATAGTCATACCCAATATAAACTAATAGTAATGCATGCAAATGACAGCGGTGCTCTTCAGCGGGTGCTTTTTAAAAAGAGGGTGATGACTCAACATAAAAGTAAATAGATAGGCCCTTCGCAGAGGGAAGGAGAGATTTGTAGAGGTGCCAGAGCTTGATTTTGAAATAGAGATGACATTTTGAGCGGTATACTTTCACTGTCAACATAACAACTATGAGATCTCGATATCTTCTGTGCTACACACATTATAGGTGGTTCCCAAATAGAATGGTAAAGTTTATACTCCCCCACCACCAACAAACATCAATCCATGGCTTGCCTAAAACAACAGGTGCCTCCAACTAGCAACAATCCTGGGGGAGTTTTGATTAATTATTTTGATTTGATTTGAGCATGGGACTGGGCATCCCGGTTACCAGCCATTTTCTCGTGAATGAGGAGCGAAGTCCACTCCTCTTGAGAATGACCCGCCTAACATGGAAGATACATACAACCCTTGTTGATACATGAGCTGCTCGAGCATACAAAACAGAATTTCATTTGAAGGTTTGGAGTTTGGCACATACAAATTTACTTGGAACGGCAGGTAGATACCGCATATAGGAAGGTATGGTGGACTCATATGGAATAACTTTGGGGTTTATGGAGTTTGGATGCACAAGCATTATTCCTGCTTAATACAGGTGAAGGTTAGCAAGGGACTAGGAAGTGACCAACTGAGAGAGCGACGACAGTCATGAACATGCATTAAAATTAATCAACACCGAGTGCAAGCATGAGTAGGATATAATCCACCATGAACATAAATATCGTGAAGGCTATGTTGATTTTGTTTCAACTACATGTGTGAACATGTGCTAAGTCGAGTCACTCAATTCATTCAAAGGAGGATACCACCCTATCATACCACATCACAACCATTTTAATAGCATGTTGGCATGCAAGGTAAACCATTATAAACTCATAGCTAATTAAGCATGGCATAAGCAACTATAATCTCTAATTATCATTGCAAACATGTTTATTCATAATAAGCTGAATCAGGAACGATGAACTAATCATATTTACAAAAACAAGAGAGGTCGAATTCATACCAGCTTCTCTCATCTCAATCAGTCCATCATATATCGTCATTATTGCCTTTCACTTGCACGACCGAACGGTGTGGATAATAATAATAGTGCACGTGCATTGGACTAAGCTGGAATCTGCAAGCATTCAATTCAAAGGAGAAGACAAGGTAATATGGGCTCTTGGTTAAATCAACACTAAAGCATATGAGAGCCACTTAACATTTTCATTATGGTTTTCTCCTCTCATCCCCCAAAGAAAAGAAAAGAAATAAAACTATTTACACAGGAAAGCTCCCAACAAGTAAACAGAAGAATAATAAATCTTTTGGGGTTTTCTTTTACTTACTACAAGCATGGAAATTAAACTAACTAATTTTTTTGGTCTTTCATAAGGTTGTTCAAACACACAAGAAGAAAACTAGAAAAAGAATTTAAACTAGCATGGATAGTACAATGAAAGAGTATGAACACCGACGACTAGAATGAGTATGTGAACATGAATGTAATGTCGGTGAGAAATACGTACTTCCCCAAGCTTAGACTTTTGGCCTAAGTTGGTCTATGGCCATGGGTATCCTGGCTGATATCCGAAGTTGTAACTGGGGTCGTAGTGAGATGCAGCAGCCAATGCCTCCTGAGCTACAGCATGGTGGCGAGCTGCCTCCGTCCTCCTCTCATACTCATTTGCCCCCTCCCTGGTGATAACATATATTCCTCTTGCCTAATAATCAAAGAGGGCAGGAGCAGGGAGAGTAATATGGACAGCGCGACATCTGTCAAAGATTAGTCAATACTGGAGGAATTGTTCATTCCTCTCAAGAAAATGATGACTAACCATGGCATTATAATCTAAATAAGCGAGAGGCGACTCCCTATCATCTTCATGTGCAGGTATACCACGATAGTTAGCCACATGGGTCGCATAAATCCCTCCAAACAAGTCTCCAACTAAACCATTTTTATGCAACCTACGTGCAACAATTGCCCCCAAGTTGTATTGTTTATCACATAATACAACACTCTGGAGAACACAAAGATCAGGCACACACATGTGACATGCTTCGTGTTTACCGTTAATGCATCTACCAATGAAGAGAGCAAAATAATGTATAGCAGGAAAGTGGATGCTCCCTATGGTAGCTTGCGCTCTTTCTCTAGATTCTCCCACTGTGATACTAGCAAGAAAGTCCTTATATTCAGATTTATGGGGTTCATTAACACTACCTCACTGCGGGAGTTTACAAGCAGTAGTGAAATCTTCTAGGTCCATGGTATATGATTTATCATAAATATCAAACAGAACACTTGGAGAATTACGCAAAGATGTAAATTTAAACCTTCTCACGAATGAATCAGTCAAATAGTAGTACTGAGAACACTTATCTTGCATGAAGTCCTCAAGATCGGCATTACGCACATATGCATCAAATTCATCCTTGATGCCTCCATTAACCATAAACTCTTCTGACGGCCATTCACAAGGCCGCACGTGAGCTTCCCTTGGTGGTTCATCGTCCGGCTCACGCATTGCGAGCCTGGGTCCTTTCTTTCTTGAAGAACCACCTTGGTACATTTTCCTAGATATATTTTTTCCTCTGAAAAATTTCTGAAATTTTTAGTAACTGAACATAAAAGTGAATCAAACTCAACAAGATTGATAGCAACTACTCCCACAGGTGCCTAGAGCCTATATCATGCATTAGAATTACTTGGGACCATATAAATTTGACATGCAAGCTCAAGAACAGGGTCACCTAGGCAGCAAAAATTTGCAATGAATAAAGCACTAGAACAAAAACTAATTGGACCATTGGAGGAGTCACATACCAAGGAAAAATCCCCCAAAGCAGTTTTGTGAATGGAGCTTTGAGCAAGGAGATCGAAACTGGCAGCAAAGTGAGCTAGAACTCATGCTTGGGCTGGATGGTGATTTTTTTTGGGAGGAAGATGAAGTGTGTGGGTGCAGAATAAGTGGAGGGGGCCACCGTGGGCCCAGGAGGCAGGGGGCGCACCTTGTAGGGGTGGGCGCGCCCTGGACCCTCGTGGCCAGGTGCCAGATCCCCCTGTTGTGTTCTCATTGCCAAATATTCTCAAATATTCCAGAAAAATCATACTAAATTGGTAGGGCATTTGGCGAACTTTTATTTTTGGGGTATTTTTTATTGCATAGATAATTCAAAAAATAGAAATAAAATACTATTTTTGCTTTATTTGTTCTAAATAACAGAAAGTAAAAAGAGGGTACAGAAGGTTGTGCCTTCTAATTCCATCCATCTCATGCTCATTAAAAGGAATCCATTAACAAGGTTGATCAAGTCTTGTTAACAAACTCATTCCGAATAACATGGAACCGGCGGAATTTCGAATAACACTAGGTTACCTCAATGGGGATATGAACATCCCCAATAATAAGAATATCATATTTCTTCTTAACAGTAGGAAGAGGAAATTCAAAACCTCCAACAATAATAGTTGGTATTTTTCCAATGGAACTGATACTGTGAACTTGAGGTTGTTTCCTTGGGAAGTGTATCGTATGCTCATTACCATTAACATGAAAAGTAACATTGCCTTTGTTGCAATCAATAACAGTCTCTGCAGTATTCAAAAAGGGTCTACCAAGGATAATCGACATACTATCATCCTCGGGAATATCAAGAACAATAAAGTTCGTTAAGATAGCGACGTTTGCAACCACAATAGGCACATCCTCAAAAATACCAACAGGTATAGCAGTTGATTTATCAGTCATTTGCAAAGATATTTCAGTAGGTGTCAACTTGTTTAATTCAAGTCTACGATATAAAGAGAGAGGCATAACACTAACACCGGCTCCAAGATCACATAAAGCAGTTTTAACATAATTTCTTTAAATGGAGCATGGTATAGTTGGTACTCCTGGATCTCCAAGTTTCTTTGATATTCCACCCTTAAAAGTATAATTACCAAGCATGGTGGAAATTTCAGCTTCCGGTATCTTTCTTTTATTTGTAATAATATCTTTCATGTATTTAGCATAAGGTTTTACTTTAAGCATATCAGTTAAGCGCATACGCAAGAAGATAGGTCTAATCATTTCCACAAAGCGCTCAAAATCCTCATCATCCTTTTTATTGGATGGCTTAGGAGGAAAAGGCATGGGTTTGTGAACCCATGGTTCTCTTTCTTTACTGTGCTTCCTAGCAACAAAGTCTCTCTTATCATAATGTTGATCCTTTGATTGTGGGTTATCAAGATCAACAGCAGGTATCATTATTGCTAGGTTGAGCATCAACATGAACATTATCATTCTCATTATCACTAAGTTCATGTTCTTCACCTGATTGTGTTTCAGCATCAGAAATAGAAATATCATTAGGATTCTCAGGTGTGTCTACAACAGGTTCACTAGAAGCATGCAAAGTCCTATGATTTTTCTTTTTCTTCTTTCTAGAAGGACTAGGTGCATCTAAATTATTTCTCTGAGAATCTTGCTCGATTCTCTTAGGGTGGCCTTCAGGATACAAAGGTTCCTGAGTCATTTTACCAGTTCTAGTAGCCACTCTAACAGCAAAATCATGTTTATTATTTAATTCATCGAGCAAATCACTTTGAGCTTTAAGTACTTGTTCTGCTTGAGTAGTAACCATAGAAGCATATTTACTAATGAGTTTAAGTTCACCTTTAACTCTAGCCATATAATCACTCAAGCGTCCAATCATGTAAGCATTACTCTTTAATTCTCTACCAACATAAGCATTGAAATTTTCTTGCCTAGCCATAAAGTCATCAAATTCATCTAAACATTGGCTAGGAAACTTAGTAGAGGGGATTTCAACTTTATCATATCTATAGAGAGAATTTACCTTTACTACCTGTGTCGGATTATCAAGACCATGTGTTTCTTCAATAAGTGGACCATTGGAGGAGTCACATACCAAGGAACAATCCCCCAAAGCAGTTTTGTGAATGGAGCTTTGAGCAAGGAGATCGAAACTGGCAGCAAAGTGAGCTAGAACTCATGCTTGGGCTGGATGGTGATTTTTTTTGGGAGGAAGATGAAGTGTGTGGGTGCAGAATAAGTGGAGGGGGGCCACCGTGGGCCCAGGAGGCAGGGGGCGCACCTTGTAGGGGTGGGCGCGCCCTGGACCCTCGTGGCCAGGTGCCAGATCCCCCTGTTGTGTTCTCATTGCCAAATATTCTCAAATATTCCAGAAAAATCATACTAAATTGGTAGGGCATTTGGCGAACTTTTATTTTTGGGGTATTTTTTATTGCATAGATAATTCAAAAAATAGAAATAAAATACTATTTTTGCTTTATTTGTTCTAAATAACAGAAAGTAAAAAGAGGGTACAGAAGGTTGTGCCTTCTAATTCCATCCATCTCATGCTCATCAAAAGGAATCCATTAACAAGGTTGATCAAGTCTTGTTAACAAACTCATTCCGAATAACATGGAACCGGCGGAATTTCGAATAACACTAGGTTACCTCAATGGGGATATGAACATCCCCAATAATAAGAATATCATATTTCTTCTTAACAGTAGGAAGAGGAAATTCAAAACCTCCAACAATAATAGTTGGTATTTTTCCAATGGAACTGATACTGTGAACTTGAGGTTGTTTCCTTGGGAAGTGTATCGTATGCTCATTACCATTAACATGAAAAGTAACATTGCCTTTGTTGCAATCAATAACAGTCTCTGCAGTATTCAAAAAGGGTCTACCAAGGATAATCGACATACTATCATCCTCGGGAATATCAAGAACAACAAAGTCCGTTAAGATAGCGACGTTTGCAACCACAATAGGCACATCCTCAAAAATACCAACAGGTATAGCAGTTGATTTATCAGTCATTTGCAAAGATATTTCAGTAGGTGTCAACTTGTTTAATTCAAGTCTACGATATAAAGAGAGAGGCATAACACTAACACCGGCTCCAAGATCACATAAAGCAGTTTTAACATAATTTCTTTAAATGGAGCATGGTATAGTTGGTACTCCTGGATCTCCAAGTTTCTTTGATATTCCACCCTTAAAAGTATAATTACCAAGCATGGTGGAAATTTCAGCTTCCGGTATCTTTCTTTTATTTGTAATAATATCTTTCATATATTTAGCATAAGGTTTTACTTTAAGCATATCAGTTAAGCGCATACGTAAGAAGATAGGTCTAATCATTTCCACAAAGCGCTCAAAATCCTCATCATCCTTTTTATTGGATGGCTTAGGAGGAAAAGGCATGGGTTTGTGAACCCATGGTTCTCTTTCTTTACTGTGCTTCCTAGCAACAAAGTCTCTCTTATCATAATGTTGATCCTTTGATTGTGGGTTATCAAGATCAACAGCAGGTATCATTATTGCTAGGTTGAGCATCAACATGAACATTATCATTCTCATTATCACTAAGTTCATGTTCTTCACCTGATTGTGTTTCAGCATCAGAAATAGAAATATCATTAGGATTCTCAGGTGTGTCTACAACAGGTTCACTAGAAGCATGCAAAGTCCTATGATTTTTCTTTTTCTTCTTTCTAGAAGGACTAGGTGCATCTAAATTATTTCTCTGAGAATCTTGCTCGATTCTCTTAGGGTGGCCTTCAGGATACAAAGGTTCCTGAGTCATTTTACCAGTTCTAGTAGCCACTCTAACAGCAAAATCATGTTTATTATTTAATTCATCGAGCAAATCACTTTGAGCTTTAAGTACTTGTTCTGCTTGAGTAGTAACCATAGAAGCATATTTACTAATGAGTTTAAGTTCACCTTTAACTCTAGCCATATAATCACTCAAGCGTCCAATCATGTAAGCATTACTCTTTAATTCTCTACCAACATAAGCATTGAAATTTTCTTGCCTAGCTATAAAGTCATCAAATTCATCTAAACATTGGCTAGGAAACTTACTAGAGGGGATTTCAACTTTATCATATCTATAGAGAGAATTTACCTTTACTACCTGTGTCGGATTATCAAGACCATGTGTTTCTTCAATAAGTGGTATATTAAGACCGTGTATGTCTTCAACAGGAGGTAAATTTTTAACATCTTCAGCTTTAATACATTTCTCTTTCATAGATTTCTTTGCCTCTTGCATATCTTCAGGACTGAGAAATAGAACACCCCTCTTCTTCGGGGTTGGTTTAGGAGTTGGTTCAGGAATTGGCTCAGGAGTTGGTTTAGGAAGTGTCCAATTATTTTTGTTAGTTAACATATTATTCAATAGCAATTCAGCTTGGTCGACTGTTCTTTCCCTGAAAACACAAGCAGCATAACTATCCAAGTGGTCCTTGGAAGCATCAGTTAGTCCATTATAGAAGATATCAAGTATTTCATTTTTCTTAAGAGGATGATCAGGCAAAGCATTAAGTAATCGGAGAAGCCTCCCCCAAGCTTGTGGGAGACTCTCTTCTTCAATTTGCACAAAATTATATATTTACCTCAAGGCAGCTTGTTTCTTATGAGTAGGGAAATATTTAGCAAAGAAGTAATAAATCATATCCTGGGGACTACGCACACAACCAGGATCAAGAGAATTAAATCTAGTTTTAGCATCACCCTTTAATGAGAACGGAAATATCTTAAGGATATAATAGTAGCGAGATTTCTCATCATTAGTGAACAGGGTGGTATATCATTCAACTTAGCAAGATGTGCCACAACAGTTTCAGATTCATAGCCATAGAAAGGATCAGATTCAACCAAAGTAATTATCTCAGGATCGATAGAGAAATCATAATCCTTATCAGTAACAAAGATAGGTGAAGTAGCAAAAGCAGGGTCATATTTCATTCTAGCATTTAGAGATTTCTGTTTCAGTTTAGCTAATAACTTCTTAAGATCACATCTATCATTGCAAGCAAGAATATCTCTAGTAGTTCATCCTTAACATAACCCTCTGGAACAACAGGAAATTCATACTTCGGGGGAGAACCTTCATCACCACTATCTTCAATAATATCATTTTCAATTATTTCATTCTCTCTAGCCCTAGCAAGTTGTTCATCAAGAAATTCACCTAATGGCACAGTAGTGTCAAGCACAGAAGTAGTTTCATCACAAGTATCATGCATAGCAGAAGTGGCATCATCAATAACATGCGACATAACATAATTAATAGCAGTAGCAGGTTTAGGTGTCGCAAGTTTACTCATAACAGAAGGAGAATCTAATGCAGAGCTAGATGGCAGTTCCTTACCTCCCCTCGTAGTTGAGGGAAAAATCTTAGTTCTTCCGTCTTTCATGTTCCTCATAGTGACCAGCAAATAGAAATCCCAAGTGACTCAAAGAATAGAGCATTGCTCCCCGGCAACAGCGCCAGAAAATAGTCTTGATAACCCACAAGTATAGGGGATCGCAACTGTTTGCGAGGGTAGAGCATTCAACCAAAATTTATTGATTCGACACAAGGGGAGCCAAAGAATATTCTCAAGTATTAGCAGTTGAGTTGTCAATTCAACCACACCTGGATAACTTAGTATCTGCAGCAAAGTATTTAGTAGCAAAGTAGTATGGAAGTAACAGTAACAGTGGCAAAGGTAATAGTAGCAGTTTTGTAGTAGTTGTAACAGTAGCAAGGATAAAGTAAATAAGAAAAGAGCAATATGTGAAAAGCTCGTAGGCATTGGATCAATGCTAGATAATTATGTCGGTTGCGAATCCTCATGTAATAGTTATAACATAGGGTGACATAGAACTAGCTCCAGTTCATCAATGTAATGTAGGCATGTATTCCAAATATAGTCATACGTGCTTATGGAAAAGAACTTGCATGACATCTTTTGTCCTACCCTCCCATGGCAGCGGGGTCCCAATGGAAACTAAGGGATACTAAGGCCTCCTTTTAATAGAGTACCGGAACAAAGCATTAACACATAGTGAATACATGAACTCCTCAAACTACGGTCATTGATAACCCACAAGTGTAGGGGATACTTGTAGCCTCTTTCGATAAGTAAGAGTGTCGAACCCAACGAGGAGCTAAAGGTAGAACAAATATTCTCTCAAGTCCTATCTCCCACTGATACGCCTCTACGCACGCTTAGTGTTCGCTTTACCTAGAACAAGTATGAAACTAGAAGTACTTTGTAGGTGTTGTTGGATAGGTTTGCAAGATAATAAAGAGCACGTAAATAAAGGCTAGGGGTTGTTTAGATAAAGAAGTAATATAATAAATATAGCGAGTGTGGAAAAGTGGTGGTAGGAGTTGTGGAATTGTCTCTAAGAAATTGACTACGTTACTAGACTGGTAATCACTATTGCAATTCTATTTGAGGGAGAGGCATAAGCTAACATACTTTCTCTATTTGGAGCATATGCACTTATGATTGGAACTTTAGCAAGCATCTGCAACTACTAAAGATTCATTAAGGTAAAACCCAACCATAGCATTAAAGTATCAAGTCCCCTTTATCCCATACGCAAACAACCTACTTACTCTAGTTTGTGCTTCTATCACTCACGCCACCCACCATAAGCAAATCATAAACATATTGCAAACCCTACAGCGGGAATCCCTCACGCTTGCGCGACACAGAGGGCACCATAGGATAGCACCAATAATAAAACATGCAACCAAATCAATCATAGAAATTCATCAATCACCGATAGGACAACGAAAATCTACTCAGACATCATAGGATGGAAACACATCATTGGATAATAATATGAAGCATAAAGCACCATGTTCAAGGTAGAGGGTACAGTGGGCTGCGGGGGAGTGGACCGCTGGATATAGATGGGGGTAGGTGATGGAGATGTTGGTGAAGATGACGGTAGTGTTGGTGAAGATCGCGGTGATGATGATGGCCCCCGGCGGCGTTCCGGCGCCACCGGAAGCAAGGGGGAGAGGGCCCCCCTCCTTCCAGTTCTTATTACTTGACCTCCTCCCTAGATGGGAGAAGGGTTTCCCCTCTGGTCCTTGGCTCCCATGGCGTGGGAGGGGTGAGAGCCCCTCCGAGATTGGATCTATCTCTCTGTTTCTGCATTCTCTGATTCTGCCCCTTCACCGTTTCCTTTATATCTGGAGATCCGTAACTCCGATTGGGTTGAATCTTTCGCCCAGATTTTTCTCATAAAATTATCTTTCTTGCGGCAAAAAAAGGGCATAAAACGCCTTACGGGTGGCCCACGAGAGTGCCAGGCGCGCCCAGGGGGTGTGGGCGCGCCCCCTATCTCGTGGCCACCTCGGACACTGTTTCGCGTTGATTTTTCCTCCGGAAAATCCCAAATATTCTAAAATAATTCTCCGTTTGTTTTTATCCCGTTTGGACTCCGTTTGATATTGGTTTTCTGCCAAATATAAAACATGCAACAAACAGGAACTAGCACTGGGCACTGGATCAATATGTTAGTCCCAAAAATAGTATAAAAAGTTGCCAAAAGTATATGAAAGTTGAATAATATTGGCATGGAACAATCAAAAATTATAGATACGACGGAGACGTATCAGCATCCCCAAGCTTAATTCCTGCTCGTCCTCGAGTAGGTAAATGATAAAAAAGATAATTTTTGATGTGGAATGCTACCTAGCATATTCTTGATCAAATATCTAATCATGGCATGAATATTAAGACACGAGTGATTCAAAGCAATAGTCTATCATTTGACATAAAACATAATAATACTTCAAGCATACCAACCAAGCAATTATGTCTTATCGAAATAACATAGCCAAAGAAAGCTCATCCCTACAAAATCATATAGTCTGGCTATGCTCCATCTTCATCACACAAAACATTCAAATCATGCACAACCCCGATGACGAGCCGAGCAATTGGTTCGTACTTTTTAATGTGCTTCAGCTTTTTCAACTATTATGCAATACATGAGCGCAAGCCATGGACATAGCACTATAGGTGGAATAGAATATGAGGGTGGAGGTTTATGTGGAGAAGACAAAAAGGGAGAAAGTCTCACATCGACGCGGCTAATCAACGGGTTATGGAGATGCCCATCAATTGATGTAAATGCGAGGAGTAGGGACTGCCATGCAATGGATGCACTAAGAGCTATAAGTGTATGGAAGCTCAAACTAGAAACTAAGTGGGTGTGCATCCAACTTGCTTGCTCATGAATACCTCGGGCGTTTGAGGAAGCCCATCATCGAAATATACAAGCCAAGTTCTATAATGAAAATTCCCACTAGTATATGAAAGTGATAACCAAGAGACTCTCTATATGAAGAACATGGTGCTACTCTGAAGCACGAGTGTGGTAAAAGGATAGTAACACTGCCCCTTCTCTCTTTTTCTCTCATTTTTTTCTTTTATTTTTCATTTTTTTTACTATAAACAGTAGGGTCAGACCCCACTGCAATTTTTATAAATTAAAGGAACAAAGTACCAAGTAGTCTTTATGGGCTTGAGATAAGCCCAAAAACAGTAACAGAGCTAAAAAACTAAAAGAAATAGAAAAAGAAGAAGGAAAAAGAAAGAAAAGAAAAAACACCTAGAAATCTAATAACTAATAAATTACAGAAGGCCTTCAAGCCAAACAGAAAATTGCCTCTCATGCTTTTTCCTCATTCTAAACTTTAGAAGTTTTAGTTCCTCCAGGAAAATGGACTTCCAGCCTTGAAATGATGGTGCAATGTTTTAAAAAATCTTATTGTTTCTAGTTATCCAAATAGCCCAAGCTCCAAGAATGATGATCTCCATGTAGAATGGATATCTGAGCTTGTCTTTAAGATCTCGGAAAGCTTCTAGTATAGACAAGTTTGGTGTTCTTGTTGGACAGATGAAATCCCAGCATTGCTAAGCAAATTGACAACTCCAGAATAGGTGATGCAGTGTTTCTTCTTGCTGACAACCTCCAACAGCAAAGTTATAAGCTTCCAACACAAAAAAAATCTTCTCAGCAAATTTCTTGTGTTGACTCGATCATGTAGAAGTTGCCAGAAGAAGACTTTATGCTTAGGCTGGCAGGAACTCTGCCAGATCCAATTGAAATGTGGTGGGGTTTGCTTATGCCCAATCAAGACTTTGTATGCTTTACTGGATGAATAGTGTTCAGTCCCCCAAATGTAACTCCATGTGTCAAGTGTGTCCAAATATTTGGATTGTCTCATGGAAATACAGATGTCTTCCATTTGTAAGAATTCCTCATAAGCCTCAGTTGTCAAGGGGAGAAAGAAGAGATCCTGCAGGTGCTCTGTCTGCAAGACTTGTTGGATATTCAATTGAGGGTTTCTGACAAAAGAGAATAAGTGTGGGAATTGGTGCTTCAGTATTGTTTGGTTCCAGAGATCTTCCCAAAAGAAAGCAGTGACACCATCTCCCACATTACATAAGGCAATAGCTTTGTACTGATCAATGAGAGCTAGGTTGGAGTTCCACCAGAACGATCCAATCATGTTATCCCCTAGTAACTTGCCATCACTATAGTATGTCTCCCAAATCAGGTTGACCCAAGGAATATCGTGTTTGTTGAAGAATTTGTGAATGTTTTTCATGAGAAAAGTTTTGTTGTGTGTGAAGATGTCCAAAACTCCTAATCCCCCTGGTCCTTTGGTCTACACACTGTGCGCCAAGCAACCAGAGCAGGTCTTTTGTCCTCCATATCAGGTCCTCTCCAAAGACAGTGCCTCAAATATTTGATGATCTATTTTTTTTATTGTAATAGGAATGTCCAGACAGCACATGAAGAAAACCTATAATGATGTCATCACTGACTTGACCAAAAGTAATTTACCAGCTTGAGTCATGAAGATGGAGATACCTGCCAATCTTTTTGCAATCCTGTTCACAAGGGGGAGGCATTGCTCAACTGTTGGTTTGTATATACCCAATGGCAGACGAAGGTAGGTAAATGGGAATTGTCCTCTAGCACACTGCAATGTATTTGTAAAAATCTCAACCCTGTCTTCAGCAATATTCAGAGGAACCATGATGGACTTCCCATAATTCACTTTGAGCCCTGTTGTTGTAGCAAAAGTATTAAGAACTGCCTTTAAACAGAACAGTTGCCTAGAATCAGCTTGCATAATCACAAGGGTATCATCAGCATATTGCACAATTGGGAAGTGTGGGCAAGTGTTGACTTGGAGTGGAGCATTGATCAGTTGTAATCTCATGGCTTTGTTAAGAATGGATTGTAGTAGGTTAGCAGCCAGCACAAAAATTAAAGGAGAGTAAGGATCCCCTTGCCTTACTCCTCTTTTGATGTAAATTCTTTTTCCAGGCACACCATTCAATAATACAGAAGAAGAAGCAATTGTAAATAGAGCTTCCATCCAGGAAATCCATTTCTCTCCAAAACCTTTGGCTCTAAAAATTTCAATGATAGCAGCATGTTCAATTGTATCAAAGGCCTTCTCAAAATCCAATTTAATAATTAAGATTTCCTCTTTAGACTTATGACACTGGTGAATGTACTCATATGCCATCCAAGACAATCTTGGATCACTCTATCTTTGAGGAAGCCATATTGATTAAAATATGTACCATCTGCAGGATAACTCTTTGCAATCTATTGGCCAGCAATTTTGTAATTATCTTCAGCACTCCATTCAGCAAGGAAATAGGTCTGAAGTCATTTGGGGACAGAAGCACCTCTTTTTTGGCCACTAAGTTATGAAAGAGGAATTGATGCTCTCAAGATTTACATTCCCAGCATGGAATGCCCGAATAAGCTCAAAGACATCATTTTTTATAATATCCCAACAACTTTTGATAAACTCATTATTGAATCCATCTGGCCTTGGAGATTTATCTGCAGGCAGGTTTTTTACCACTTCCTCAACTTCTTCAATAGAAAATGGTTTTTCCAGATCAAGGAAGATTTGGGGGTCCACTGTGTTTTCATATAGATCATAAAGGTCAAAGTGCATGGCATGACCATTAGATTTCCCCAATCTTTCTTTAAAAGCCTCCCATAGAATTGCAGCCTTACCATCATGATCTGTTACTTCCACTTGATCCTTATTCAGCAGCATAGCAATCTTATTGTGTCTGTGATTAATAGAGGCTTTAGTGTGGAAGAATTTTGTATTCTCATCTCCAAATTTCACCCCTTTGATTTTACCTCTCTGCTTCCAGTAAATCTTCTGATCATTTAGCATAGTTAATAAAAAGTCCTTGAGCATTGTCCTGCAGTTATTCTCAAACACTGTGAGATCCCTGTATTCCTCGATCATATCCCAAAGAACTATACAGTCATTGAGATCAGCAATTAGCTTTTTATGAGAAGCTAGATTTTTAGCCCGTAGCTTAAGTGCTCTTCTGACATTTTTGAATTTAGCATTGATCTTCTTTACACAATCTGCATGACCCACTGGAATATTCCAAGCATTCTGAACCACTTGTTTGAAAGAGCTATGATTAAGCCAGTAGTTTTCAAATCTGAACACTTTTGATTTTGGGATATTTGTGCCAATTTTAATCATGCAAGGAAGGTGATCAGAAATTGGTTTAGCCATAGGAAGAGCCCCAGAATCTGGATAGCTGGTCATCCAGGCAGCAGATGTGAAAAACCAGTCTAACTTCTCCAGCAGAGGGTTGTCTTGCATGTTACTCCAACTAAACTACCTGCCTTTTAGTGGTAATTCAATCAAACCAAGTTCACTTATAGCCTCATTAAACATAAGCATTTCATTAACATCCCCTCCAGGTCTGTTTCTGTCTTCAGGTGTTCTGATAAAGTTAAAATCTCCCATGATAATCCAATCCACATCATTAGGCATTTGTATATTACCAAACCAGTCAATGAATTCAATTTTATCTTCATGGTTGCAAGGACCATAAATGTTTGTGAGGATCCAAGTTTTGGAGGATGTTCTACAAGTGAACTGGATGGATAAAGAAAACCTGTTTTGAAACATAAGCTCTCAAGTGAATAATGCTCCATTCCAAGCATTGAGAATACAACCTAATGCCCCTATGGAAGGCAAGTATTCAAATTTATTTAACCTCTGGGGACAAACTTTATGAATATAGGCTAGATCAAATAGTTCTCTTTTAGTTTCCTGCAAACACACAATCCCTGCTGCACTTTCTTCCACTTTTTGCCTAATAGCCAACCATTTTTCAGAAGAATTGATACCCCTCACATTCCAGTTTAGGATGTTCCAAGTCCTGTTGCTATTCATTAAAAACCAAATTTAAGTTTCTTTTCTCATCAGGGCCCACCCCCTAATGAATATCCCAAACAACAATGTTATTGTGATCAACATAAAGTACAATACCCCTATATCAAGGGGGTATAGTCCAATATTTGACAATAGCACAAGACCAGAAAAACCATAGCAGCCAGCACTGATATCCAAAAGATTTCACATGATCATCAAAAGCAATAGTCTCACTCATAGTAGTGTACCATAACTGACAGTTGGGCATAAAACAGAAAGCATACAAAAGGTGCCACCTAGTGCTAACATCCATTGTGTAGCAGGTGTAAGAGCTACAGTTGACTGCAAACATATGACAACAAGTTCCCAAAATAGAACAGCAGCCTATGCTGCTATCTAACATATGTTGATGATGTAGACTCATCATCACACAGGCCTGGGTTGAACTGCATCTCATGTGGCCTTGGACACCTTGGCCACATCTTCATGCCCCTTCTTCTTAGGTTTTTTGGACAGCTTTTCCTGAAGCTCATCCTCAGCAACCTTACAGAAAGATTTAGACAGATTTTTAACCACTAAATTCTGAATAAGTGGAGGTATAGCATTACATGGCAAACAAGATTTAACATCACATGATTTTCTTCTAAATCCCATATTATCTTTTCTAATCCTGTCACTCCTTCTTACCTCAGTTTCCATCATAGGTTCTTTATCTCTCCTTTTTCTTGAGATGGCCTCTCCAAGTGGCAGGACTTTATTTGGAGATAGTTGCTGAAGAGGACTACTTGTCCCAGTGGAGGAATGAGCAGCAGCACTAATCCCTTCATTTTCCTTGCCCATCCCCAGGATAAAATCTTTGCAGGTGGGTGCCTGAGAAGTGGTACATCCATCAGGTATGTGGAAAAGCAGAGTTTCTTCTTGCTCACAATTAGCAGTCAACAGTTTCCATATATCATATTTAAGCAAGTTCATAGTCCAACCAAACTTATCAGGTGTCAAGAGTAAGTGGATTATGAAATTGAACCGACTTACTGGAATTTCAATTTTAAAAGTGGATGCATCTCCTTGAGTGGCTGGTGCAAAATGTTGAATCCATAACCCTAGCCCTTCTTAAGAGATTAAATGAGAGCCCTCAATAACTTGTAAAGCATGATCTTGGGCCAAAGTATGCAAGTCAAACTTAGAAGGGGAACCTGGCAAAGAGAAGGACCCATAGTTACCTTTAGTGTGTGCTTCTGAAGAGGAGCCAATGTGAGGGATTGGCACATCTGCCTTGCCCTTGATATCTTGTTGATAGTGAAAGCAACCTCATCATTAACAGAATCAGCAAGACCACAAGGTACTGCACTTTTTTTAGAAGGAGGTATATCCATCCTATTTTCAAGCTGCCTGTCAATGGGTAAGATTGGCTCAGAGTTACCAGTAACTTCAGTGACTCTGACAACAGTGAGCAAATCAGAAGTGGGAACTGGCTACAGGCCTTGCTGTGCTTTAGAAACCACATTCAGAGAACCATCTGCAAGCTGTAAATCTATATTCTCATGTAAACCTTCATTGTGATGTAGTACCTGCAGATCCTCATCCTCCCCCACAGCATTATAGGCCAAAGCAATGTTAAGAAGCCCTTGACCAATTGGAGGAGCATGCACACCTTGGTTGACCTCTTCACTGGCTGAGTGAGTCAATGATAGTAAGCCATCAGAAAGAGAAACAGTGGTGGTAATGCTACTGTTGGGAGCCCCATCTTCTGGCATAGCTGGAATCTCTAGTTGAGGCTGTTGAGGTATAACAAGAGCTGGCTGTGGGAAAGCCCAGTGATCCCCTTGCTCTGCTTGCTCTTCCCAATCATCCCAATATTCATTAGGGGCATTCAAGTTGTGATCAGGCAGAGGTTGGAAACCAAGGAAATCATTAGCATGCTGAGGAACAGGGTGTGGGTCCACACCTTCAGGTGGAAATGGGTCTTCATCAACAGGTCCACCACCTAACATTTCCTCAAGAAGAACCTCAACAGAGCAGGTCCAAGATTCCTCCTCAAATTGCTCTCCTTCAGACCATCTGATACTCTTGGGGATATCACCAAGCTCTGTGACTCTAGCCTTGACCAGAATCTTGCCCTTCAAAGCATCCTCTCTTTCCCAACTAATGATTTTACCCCATTTGGATATCGCTGAAGCTATATCTTCAGAGTTGCAGAAATCAAACGGAACCCCCATAAAAATCAACCAACATGTTCTGTTGAAGTGAACACGGCGCCAATTTCTACCTTGATTGTGCTTCGTAAAAGAAATAAAAACATCACCAAAAGCATGCGGTCCTTACTGAATGAGACGGTCTCTATCTGTGACATTGGTGAACCTGACGTAGGCTTCCCCAAAAGGGCGGGGCTGGATTTTTGTAAACCCAACATGTGCCTCTTCCTGAAGAAAGACCTCAAGAACATCACGCACATTTGGAAAGAATACCTCGTTTGGATGCGGGAAGATGCTTGCAATCGCCCAATCCTCATGCCTTCTCGGGCGATGCGGGACAATCACGCGAGAAACCCCATTGCGACCTTCAATCGCATGAATCTGAAAACCATGCGGGACTAAAGGTAGCGGGTCTATTGGGATATTGGCCATCGACGACGACTCTGGCAAGGAAGCAACCAAAGCTCCAGCCAACAAAGGGTGTGACGGCGAGCTTGTCGAGGTAGAAGCAGGTGTGGCAGCTGGGAAGGAAACTGAAGTGGAATGCGAGGAGGCAAGCGTCGGTATCGGCTGGAAGTTTGGGAAAAAATCCTTGACCAGCTCCTTAAATGAGGGCACCTGCCTAGTCTGTGCCGTCGGCCCAAGACACCAAAACCAAGACTCAACAGCTCCCTTGGCCCAGGCTTCTTCTGGTGGGCTTTTGAAAGTGGCAAACGGAATAAAAGGCCAGAGCCCAGGTAAATTTGGAGTGGTACAAAAACGGGCCAAGTGACCATTGGCCCCGCATGCACGGTAGATCACGTGATTACGTGAACGTAGCATGACCTGGTGCTCCGTCTGTGGCCTGACTTGATCGGGGTTAAGAAGCAATGAAGAATCATTATTACTCCCTTGATTAGCGCCCTCTTGAATGCGCCCATATAATCGCTCGAAAACTGATCTTCCATCTCTCACCACCGCGGAATAGCTCCGATGATCGCCGGAGTGAGGAACAATGGCTTTGCCAGTCCTACCCACTATGGTCCATTCTTTGGCAAGCTCAGCATAGTACAATGCTTCTTCACATTGCCAATTTGGGCCACCAAAGTTCCAGAGGTTAAAAACCAACTCAAAATCTTTCTCCACGATTTTGCCCGCATTATAGATCTCAAAACCCATTGCTTTAGAAGCAACTAAAAACTTGAATGACCTATCCTTCAAGAAGCGAACACGAAATCCTTGCGCATAGCCCCCAAACATGGCAAGAAGAGAAACACTAACCGTGTGCACATTAAGCCTAAATGAAGCACGTACAAAAGAAACGACCATAGTGAACTCCTTTTGATGAAAGCCTGGAGAGAAAACCACCGGGTGCCCAAACTTGACCTTCATACCCGCTTGAAACTTCTTCCCACGATCAAAGTTAAGGGCATAGGGAACCATCTTGAGGAGAGGGGTGGCTACCAGGGCTGGAGTGACCACTGGTAGGGGGTTGGTGGCCGCCGGAGCCGGAGTGGCCACCGGCGCAAGGTGGGAGGAGCTAGGTGGGAGGAGCTTTACAAGACGATCGGGTACAAATGCTTCGACTCCCACTGCTTTTTTTGGTGGGCTTCTTTGGCCTCTTTTTTTATTTGGGCTTCCTTGGCCTTTCCTTTTTTCTTTTTTTTTCTTTTTTATGGGGCAATGCTCTATAATGATGATCATTACACTTTTATTTACTTACAACTCAATATTACAACTCGATACTAGAACAAAGATATGACTCTATATGAATGCTTCCGGCGGTGTACCGGGATGTGCAATCATCTATCATAGCAATGACATCAAAAAACGGGTAAGCCATGAAAACATCATGCTAGCTATCTTACGATCATGCAAAGCAATATGACAATAAATGCTCAAGTCATGTATATGATGATGATGGAAGTTGCATGGCAATATATCTCGGAATGGCTATGGAAATGCCATGATAGGTAGGTATGGTGGCTGTTTTGAGGAAGATATAAGGAGGCTTATGTGTGATAGAGCGTATCATATCACGGGGTTTGGATGCACCGGCAAAGTTTGCACCAACTCTCAAGGTGAGAAAGGGTAATGCACGGTACCGAAGAGGCTAGCAATGATGGAAAGGTAAAAGTGCGTATAATCCATGGACTCACATTAGTCATAAAAAACTCATATACTTATTGCAAAAGTTTATTAGCCCTCGAAGCAAAGTACTACTACACATGCCCCTAGGGGGATAGATTGGTAGGAAAAGACCATCGCTCGTCCCCAAGTGCCACTCATAAGGAAGACAATCAAAGAAACACCACATGCTTCAAATTTGTCACACAGCGGTTACCATACTTGCATGCTACGGGACTTGCAAACCTCAACACAAGTGTCTCTACAATCCACAACCACTCACTAGCATGACTCTAATATCACCACCTTTATATTGCAAAACTATTGCAAGGAATCAAACATATCATATTCAGCGATTTACAAGTTTATGTAGGATTTTATGACTAACCATGTGAATGACCAATTCCTGTCATCTCTCTAAATAGATATAAGTGAAGCAAGAGAGTTTAATTCTTTTCTACAAAAGAAATGCCCACGGTCTAACGAATATAACTGAAGCAAAAGAGCATTCTACAAATGGCAGTTTTCTATGTGAAGAGAAACAGGCAATCCATACTTCAAATAATATAAGTGAAGTGCATGAAGCATTCTATAAAGCCATACTCAAAAGATTTAAGTGAAGTGCAATGAGCATTCTAAAATCAACCAAGTAATATCTCATATCAGCATGGTCCATAAAAGAAAAGTGAAAACTAAATGCAAAAGACGCTCCAAGGTTGCACATATCACATGAATGAAACGAATCCGAAAACATACCGATACTTGTTGAAGAAAGAGGGGATGCCTTTCGGGGCATCCCCAAGCTTAGACGCTTGAGTCTACTTGTATATTTACTTGGGGTGCCTCGGGCATCCCCAAGCTTGAGCTCTTGCCTCTCTTCCTTTTCCTCATATCGAGACCTCCTCGTTTAGACACTTCATCCACACAAAGCTTCACCAGAAAACTCGGTAAGATCCGTTAATACAATAAAGCAAATCACCACTCTAACTACTGTTGCAAACCAATTCATATTTTGTTTTTGCATTATGTCTACTGTAGTATAACTTTTCCATGGCTTAATCCACTAATATAAATTGATAGATTCATCAAAACAAGCAAACTATGCATCAAAAACAGAATCTGTCAAAAACAGAATAGTCTGTAGAAATCTGAACATTCACCATACTTCTGGTGCCCTAAAAATTCTACCAAAATTAGAAAAACTGAAAAAGTTGGACAGAAAGACAGTGCAAAAGGAATCATAACCAATTGACGTTCCAGTTAAAAATGTAAAATCGCGCAGTACAGCCAAAGTTTCTGTCCTGCACCGTACAAACCAACAAGCATTGTAGACATCCTAAAGGCAAACCTTGGCACATTATTTTTATAATACAATGGAATTGTACAAGGGGATAATTATTTTTGATGGAAATTTTCTGTAATCAAGATTCATAAAGTTTCCGTGAGCATGAACAAAGTTCAAGGAGCTCTCCCACTTCAACAATGCTTGTCTTTCTCACTTCCAATTTCCTGTTTGAAAAGTTTTAGGTTCCCCTCTTTATTTTTTGTTTGTTTTTAGACTATATGAAAGCACAGAACAGAAATAAATGACTCTCTAAAACTTCCGGGTTGTCTCCCTAGCAGCACTTTTTTTAAAGCCATTAGGCATATAGTGCTCAAGTAATGGATCTACCCGGATCCCAAGGTATATCAAAGCCAATTTTAATTAACAATGATTTGTAATTTAGTAGTGAGCACAAAGTAGCATATATCATGCAGCAACGAAGTCTAACTCTCTTCCTATGCATCGGCATGTCATAAAAGAACAATTCATGCACACTAAGTAAAGTCCAATGGATAGTATAAGCGGTTTCTTGCAATTCTATCGTGTTGGAAACATAAAGAGGCGGAGATGTAGTTCCTCTCTCATAATAATTGCAAGTAGGAGCAGCAAGCACATGCATATTATATCTATCAAAATCATCATGTGCAATAGTAAAAGGCAACCCATCAATATAATCCTTAATAAGCACAAACTTCTCCGATATAGTGTAGTTGGGAGAAGTCAAAAAGATAATAGGACTATCATGCGTGGGTGCAATAGCAACAATTTCATGTTTAACATAAGGAACTATAGCAAGTTCATCTCCATAAGCATAATTCATATTGGCATCTTAGCCACAAGCATAACAAGCATCATCAAAAAGGGATATTTCAAACAAATTCAAGGGAACATAGCAATCATCATAGCAATCATCCTTCGGTAAGCACAAAGGGGAATTAAACAATGTATGAGTTGAAGAGTTACTCTCATTAGAAGGTGGGCACGGGTGATCAATCCGCTCTTCCTCCTTTTGTTCTTCGCTCTCCTCATCATCTTTTTCATCCAATGAGCTCACAATTTCATCAATTTCTTCTTCCATAGCGTCCTACAAAATATTATTCTCTTCTTGAACAGCGGAGACTTTCTCAATAAATGCATTAATATAGTAATTGTATTCATAATTTTCATAGCAATATCTAAGTATAGCAAGATTTTTAGGCCTATAAACATCATCATATAAAGCTTCATACTTTTCAAAAAAAGATTCAATTTCATAAGCAGCCTTAAAAGCAACAAATTCTTCTATTTGTTCCACATCATAGTAATCATATATACCATTAGCATAAGAAGCTAAGGTTTCATTATCATTAAATTTGCATGAAAAGGGAAGCTATGGAGCCTTCATCCTAGAGCAACAAGTAATATCATATCTCAAGCATAGATCCCGGGCATACCAACGCAACATAATAAATTGATCCCATAATAGTTTCCCTTTTTGTGTCGAGCGATAATCCCTAAAGTATTCACGTTGATCCAACGTGTCTCCCATTCTAAAGTTGAATGGGGTTTTCTCAGGATTATCAAAGTAGTACATAATATCTTCCACATAATGAGAATCGAGGGTTTTAGGAGTTACCCCATCTCTATGAGTAGCAAGTACACCTAATTTTTTTGGTATTTTGTGTTCCATATCCATAACTAAAGATACAGAACAACTAAGAACAACAACAACAACAACAACAACAACAACAACAACAACAACAACAACAACAACAACAACAACAACAACAACAACAACAACAACAACAACAACAAAGCCTTTAGTCCCAAACAAGTTGGGGTAGGCTAGAGGTGAAACCCATAAGATCTTGCAACCAACTCATGGCTCTGGCACATGGATAGCAAGCTTCCACGCACCCCTGTCCATAGCTAGCTCTTTGTCGATACTCTAATCCTTCAGGTCTCTCTTAACGGACTCCTCCCATGTCAAATTCGGTCGACCCCGCCCTCTCTTGACATTCTCCGCACGCTTTAGCCGTCCGCTATGCACTGGAGCTTCTGGAGGCCTGCGCTGAATATGCCCAAACCATCTCAAACGATGTTGGACAAGCTTCTCCTCAATTGGTGCTACCCCAACTCTATCTCGTATATCATCATTTCGGGCTCGATCCTTCCTCGTGTGGCCACACATCCATCTCAACATACGCATCTCCGCCACACCTAACTGTTGAACATGTCGCCTTTTAGTCGGCCAACACTCCGCGCCATACAACATTGCGGGTCGAACCAACGTCTTGTAGAACTTGCCTTTTAGCTTTTTTGGCACTCTCTTGTCACAGAGAATGCGAGAAGCTTGGCGCCACTTCATCCATCCGGCTTTGATTCGATGGTTCACATCTTCCTCAATACCCCCATCCTCCTGCAACATTGACCCCAAATACTGAAAGATGTCCTTCCGAGGTACCACCTGGCCATCAAGGCTAACCTCCTCCTCCTCACACCTAGTAGTACTGAAACCGCACATCATGTACTCGGTTTTAGTTCTACTAAGCCTAAACCCTTTCGATTCCAAGGTTTGTCTCCATAACTCTAACTTCCTATTTACCCCCGTCCGACTATCGTCAACTAGCACCACATCATCCGCAAAGAGCATACACCATGGGATATCTCCTTGTATACCCCCTGTGACCTCATCCATCACCAATGCAAAAAGATAAGGGCTCAAAGCTGACCCCTGATGCAGTCCTATCTTAATCGGGAAGTCATCGGTGTCGACATCACTTGTTCGAACACTTGTCACAACATTATTGTACATGTCCTTGATGAGGGTAATGTACTTTGCTGGGACTTTTTGTTTCTCCAAGGCCCACCACATGACATTCCGCGGTATCTTATCATAGGCCTTCTCCAAGTCAATGAACACCATATGCAAGTCCTTCTTTTGCTCCCTATACCTCTCCATAAGTTGTCGTACCAAGAAAATGGCTTCCATGGTCGAGCTCCCAGGCATGAAACCAAACTGATTTTTGGTCATGCTTGTCATTCTTCTTAAGCGGTGCTCAATGACTCTCTCCCATAGCTTCATTGTATGGCTCATCGGCTTAATTCCACGGTAATTAGTACAACTCTGAACACCCCCCTTGTTCTTGAAGATTGGTACTAATATACTCCGTCTCCATTCTTCTGGCATCTTGTTTGCCCAAAAAATGAGGTTGAAAAGCTTGGTTAGCCATACTATCGCTATGTCCCCGAGACCTTTCCACACCACAATGGGGATACAATCAAGGCCCATCGCCGTGCCTCCTTTCATCCTTTTTAAAGCCTCCTTCACCTCAGACTCCTGGATGCGCCGCACAAAACGCATGTTGGTCTCATCAAAGGAGTCGTCCAGTTCAATGGTAGAACTCTCATTCTCCCCATTGAACAGGTTGTCGAAGTACTCCCGCCATCTATGCTTAATCTCTTCGTCCTTCACCAAGAGTTGGCCTGCTCCGTCCTTGATGCATTTGAATTGGACAATATCCCTCGTCTTCCTCTCCCGGATCTTAGCCATCTTATAGATGTCCCTTTCACCTTCCTTCGTGCCTAACCGTTGGTAGAGGTCCTCATATGCCCGACCCCTTGCTTCACCAATAGCTCGCTTTGCGGCCTTCTTCGCCATCTTGTACTTCTCTATGTTGTCTGCACTCCTATCCAGGTATAGGCGTCTGAAGCAATCTTTCTTCTCTTTAATCGCCTTCTGGACATCATCATTCCACCACCAGGTATCCTTATCTTCGCTTCTCCTTCCCCTGGACACTCCAAACTCCCCCGAGGCCACCTTACGAATGCAAGTTGCCATCTTCGTCCAAACATTGTCCGCATCCCCTCCTTCCTCCCAAGGGCCCTCCTTAATTACCCTCTCCTTGAACACCTGAGATACCTCCCCCTTGAGCTTCCACCACTTCGTTCTAGCGACCTTGGCACGCTTATCCCGTTGGACACGAATCCGAAAGCGGAAGTCAGCAACCACCAGCTTATGCTGGGGTACAACACTCTCCCCAGGTATCACCTTACTGTCTAGGCACGCACGCCTATCTTCTCTTCTCGAGAGGATGAAATCAATCTGGCTAGAGTGTTGGCCACTACTAAAAGTCACCAAATGTGATTCTCTCTTTCTAAAGAGGGTGTTAGCTACAATCATGGTGTAGGCTAGAGCAAAGCTTAAGACATCTTCTCCTTCTTGATTCCTGATGCCATAGCCAAAGCCCCCATGTGCCCCTTCAAAACCTGTGTTAGATGTACCCACGTGGCCATTGAGGTCTCCTCCTATGAAGAGCTTCTCACCAATCGGTACACTCCTAACCATGTCTTCCAAGCCTTCCCAGAACTACCTCTTGGTGTTCTCATTGTGTCCTACTTGTGGGGCATACGCGCTGATAACATTGAGAACCTAGTCCTCAACAACCAGCTTGACCAGGATAATCCGGTCCCCACGTCTCCTGATGTCTACCACTCCATACTTGAGGCTCTTGTTGATCAAGATGCCTACGCCATTTCTGTTTGCAGCCGTCCCCGTGTACCACAGCTTGAAGCCGGTATCCTCCACCTCCTTCGCCTTCTGTCCTCTCCATTTGGTTTCTTGGACGCAAAGGATATCAACACCTCTCCTCACCGCTGCATCAACTAGCTCCCGAAGCTTCCCTGTCAGAGACCCTACGTTCCAGCTACCTAAGCGAATCCTCCTAGGTTCCGCTAGCTTCCTTACCCTTCGCACTCGTCGAGTCAAATGCGAAGGCCCTTGCTCATTTTCCACTACATCCGGGCACCGATGTAGCGCGCCACTAAGGATGCGACGACCTGATCCTCGCTCACTTGCCACCGTATCCAGATCAAGATACGGCACGCCACTTGGGGGTGACGGCCCGGCCCTTGCCCATTTCCACCACACCCGGGTTCCAATGTGGCGTGTCACTGAGAGGGTTACGCCCCAACGAAAATCTTTTGGGTTTCATCTCCATAAGAGTGGCTGAGTTTTTACGTTGGCTCGCCAATCCTATCACAACCCTCCTCCTTTACCCGGGCTTGGGGCCGGCTATGTTGAGACAACATAGGCGGAGTTGAGGACAACTAAGAACAGCAAATAAAAATTACTTGGTGATAAATCAAACAAGCACACACGAGAATATTCACCCCACGCTATAACTCCCCGGCAACGGCGCCAGAAAAAGGTCTTGATAACCCACAAGTGTAGGGGATAATTGTGGCCTCTTTCGATAAGTAAGAGTGTCGAACCCAACGAGGAGCTAAAGGTAGAACAAATATTCTCTCAAGTCGTATCTGCCACTGATACGACTCTACGCATGCTTAGTGTTCGCTTTACCTAGAACAAGTATGAAACTAGAAGTACTTTGTAGGTGTTGTTGGATAGGTTTGCAAGATAATAAAGAGCACCTAAATAAAGGCTAGGGGCTGTTTAGATAAAGAAGTAATAAAGTAAATATAGCGAGTGTGGAGAAGTGGTGGTAGGAGTTGTGGAATTGTCCCTAAGCAATTGACTACGTTACTAGACCGGTAATCACTATTGCAATTCTATTTGAGGGAGAGGCATAAGCTAACATACTTTCTCTACTTGGATCATACGCACTTATGATTGGAACTTTAGCAAGCATCCGCAAATACTAAAGATTCATTAAGGTAAAACCCAACCATAGCATTAAAGTATCAAGTCCCCTTTATCCCATACGCAAACAACCTACTTACTTGGGTTTGTGCTTCTGTCACTCACGCCACCCACCATAAGAAAATCATAAAAATATTGCAAACCCTACATGGGGAATCCCTCACGCTTGCGCAACACGGAGGGCACCATAGCACAGCACCAATAATAAAACATGCAACTCAAACCAATCATAGCAATTCATCAATCACTGATAGGACAACGAAAATCTACTCAGACATCATAGGATGGCAACACATCATTGGATAATAATATGAAGCATAAAGCACCATGTTCAAGTAGAGGGTACAGCGGGTTGCGGGAGAGTGGACCGCTGGATATAGATAGGGGAAGGTGATGGAGGTGTTGGTGAAGATGACGGTGGTGTTGGTGAAGATCGCGGTGATGATGATGGCCCGTGGCGGCGTTCCGGCGCCACCGGAAGCAAGGGGGAGAGGGCCCCCCTTATTCTTCTTCTTCCTTGACCTCCTCCCTAGATGGGAGAAGGGTTTCCCCTCTGGTCCTTGGCTCCCATGGCGTGGTAGGGGCGAGAGCCCCTCCGAGATTGGATCTATCTCTCTGTTTCTGCGTTCTCTGATTCTGCCCCTTCACCGTTTCCTTTATATCTGGAGATCCATAATTCCGATTGGGGTGAATCTTTCGCCCAGATTTTTCTCATAAAATTAGCTTTCTTGTGGCAAAAGAAGGGCATCAACCGCCTTACGGGTGGCCCACGAGAGTGCCAGGCGTGCCCAGGGGGTGTGGGCGCGCCCCCTGTCTCGTGGCCACCTCAGACACCGTTTCGCGTTGATTCTTCCTCCGGAAAATCCCAAATATTCCAAAATAATTCTCCGTCCATTTTTATCCCGTTTGGACTCCGTTTGATATTGGTTTTCTGCGAAACATAAAACATGCAACAGACAGGAACTGGCACTGGGCACTGGACCAATATGTTAGTCCCAAAAATAGTATAAAAAGTTGCCAAAAGTATATGAAAGTTGAATAATATTTGCATGGAACAATCAAAAATTATAGATACGACAGAGATATATCAGTCATCACTGAGAAGTATCCCGATTATTGTCACTTCGGGGTTGTCGGATTATAGCACATAATAGGTGACTATAGACTTGCAAGATAGGATCAAGAACTCACATATATTCATGAAAACATAATAGGTTCAGATCTGAAATCATGGCACTCGGCCCCTAGTGACAAGCATTAAGCATAGAAAAGTCATAGCAACATCAATCTCAGAACATAGTGGATACTAGGGATCAAACCCTAACAAAACTAACTTGATTACATGGTAAATCTCATCCAACCCATCACCGCCCAGCAAGCCTATGATGGAATTACTCACGCACGACGGTGAGCATCATGAAATTGGTGATGGAGGATGGTTGATGATGACGACGGCGACGAATCCCCCTCGCCGGAGCCCCGAACTGACTCTAGATCAGCCCTCCTGAGAGAGATTAGAGCTTGGCGGCGGCTCCGTATTGTAAAACGCGATGAAACTTTCTCTCTGATTTTTTTTCTTTGCGTAAGCAAATATATGGAGTTGGAGTTGAGGTCGGTGGATGTCCAGGGGGCCCACGAGGCAGGGGGTGCGCCCTAGATGAGGGGGCGCGCGCCCCACCCTCGTGGGCAGGGTGTGGGCCCCCTGACGCAAATTCTTTCGCCAGTATTTTTTATTAATTTTGAAAAGTTGCTCCGCGGATTTTTAGGTCATTCCGAGAACTTTTATTTCTGCACAAAAATAACACCATGGCAGTTCTGCTAAAAATAGTGTCAGTCCGGGTTAGTTCCATTCAAATCATGTAAGTTAGAGTCCAAAACAAGGGCAAAAGTGTTTGGAAACACTAGTAGAAAAACACATAATAGTCCCGGTTCGTAAGGGCCTTTAACCCGGTTCATGAACCGGGACTAATGGGTCGTTACTAATACCTCCACCCATTAGTCCCGGTTCAAACACGAACCAGGACCAATGTGCCTACACGTGGCCTGTGCGCCGATCCCAGTCAAGGGGGCCTTTGGTCCCGGTTGGTGGCACCAACCGGAACCAAAAGGCATCCACGCGTCAGCATTCCAGTGGCTGGGGTTTTTGTTTTTTTGAACGGGGGGTGTTTGGGGGTTTTGGGGGGTTAATTTAGGTGTTTCATATATTGTGATCGATCGACCTCTCCTTCTCGGACAACAACTTTTCGTATCATGTATCCGACGCTACTGGCTACATACATGTACAATATGTAAGATCTATTAATTACAATCCCCTAGCAATTGAAATCAACTTCCACATGGTATTCTCCGGCTTTATTGATGACGTGGTCAAGAAAGGATCCCGCCAATATCCTCTTGAATTGCTTTCATGCGATCTGGTTCTAGGACTTCATTCCGCATCTGCCACGTCTAATTTGAAGAAGGGGGTTAATTAATACATATATATGAATGAAACTCAACAGAAATGATGGTGTAATAAAATGAAATTGTGAATATTATTGCTTACGCACTTCATATTGTCTTTGAGAGTAGCCCCGCTTGTTTTTCAAAGTCGCGTTGTGGATGAACACGCACACGTAGTATCCACAGAAATCATTCCCTTGTTCCTGCCACAAGCACTTTACAAAAAATAGAGGTCAATCAAACTGATAATGAAGCATTATAAATGGCATTGATGAAAGTATAGATATAGAATCAACGGGAGATGCGCGCAACTAGCTAGCCAGTAGTACTTACTTTCGGGTATGTATATCGCAGCTCCTTCGGCAGTCCCGGAGCTTCTGCGGTGAACTATTTCCAAACCCTGCAAGACAAAGAAAATAATTATTATTACTTGAGATATCAGGAAATGAACAAAAAGTTGTCGATATGGTGCGATAATGATCGATTGAACTTACTTCTTGAGCAATTCAGTCATGTTTGCATAGGTTTTGGGATCTTTCCGTCAAGAGTCTAAGACGGTTACTAGTCCCCGCTCAAGCTTAATCTCCAGAAGAACATAGTGGTACCTGCGCACGCATGCATAACTCATCAATTACATTACTATAACCTCGCTCGAGTAATAAGGGAAACCGAATATGCACACGACAGTAACACTCACTTTCCGTTGTAAGGAAAGAGTATGGTATCTTTGTTTTGATTTTTGATCAACGATCATAGCAAGTTGTCCTCGGCCTCTTCGACGTCCTTTTCAACCAGAAATTCATCTATGATATTTGTGTTAATGAACCCAATATCATAAATTTCATGTTTTTTGCACTCGTCGATCTTCAATCTGCATAATATATTGAGGATAATTAATTATAAATACATGAAATGAAAGAGCCGAGCTATATATAGAGACTTAATGACAGAAATAATACTTACAAATAGTAGCAAAAGACCATTAGTTTATCGAGGGCCTTTTGATTGAAGAACGCAAAGAACTCATCAAAGGGAACAGTCAACAAATTAGTTGCAACGAGGTCGTGCTCCTCTTCAATATTTAGATACAAAGCATTCGTCCCCCCAGACTCTCTGCAGGTTTCCATGTACCAATTATGGAATCTTCGCATCATTGTTGTCAGAGATTTTTCATCTTTGACGAGAGGCTTCCCGTACTCGTATCTGTGTTCGTCCACCTCCAAGAAATCAGGAAGTTGATCGTCAGGCAGGTAATCTGCAAGATTGCCATAACCGGCCACTGTCCCCGGAGCATTAGACACATTGAGCGGGGGGCACGATTGCTGTGCTTGCTCGCCGAGCTCGGCAATTTTTTCCCCTTTTCTCGTTCTTTTAACCTTTTATCACTGACAATAATTCCCGACCGCTGGGCTTGGAGATATGTCTGTTCAGTAATGCGCTGATAGTTGGTTCTCGGTGGAGGCTTTGGTGGTTTCCTCAGGGCATCGATAGTGCGCTTTGCTTTCACCGGATATACCTTCTCCTCCGGAGGTGGATGTCTCTTTGCTTTCACCCCTTCAAAGAACTCCTTCACGTGGGTCCGCACAATCGTATCGTTTTCCTCCTCGGTCCTCTCATATGGTAACTTCTCTAGAGGCTTGAGAGGTGGACCGTATCTGTATTGCCTCCCGCCTCTGGTTGTGCTGCTAGACGCTGGAGCAGACGGAGTGGCTGCGGCGTCTGTCTTCTTTCGTGCTTGCTTACGAGGCAGAGGAGAAGGAGTACGACACGCTGGAGCAGCTGGGGCAGCGGCGGGTCTCTTCCGCCCTTGCTGGCAAGGCAGAGGAGGAGGCTGCTGGCTGCTCGGGAGCACCGGCGCAGGAGGAGAAGGAGGCGGAGTGCCGCCACGCGCTGGAGAAGGAGGCGGAGTGCCGCGACGCATGCCCTGATCGTCACTCGCCGGAGGAGGAGGCAGTGGAGGAGACGGAGTGCCCTGACTCATCGGAGGAGGAGGAGGAGGCGGAGGCGTCCAGTTCGGAAGGTTGATGAGCTCCTTCCGCCATAGGCATGGAGTCTTCAGAGCAAAACCCAGCCTAGTCTCCCCTTCACCGGTAGGGTGGTCAAGCACGAGGTCCTCAAATCCCTCCGTTATTTCATCCACCATCACCTTAGCACATCCTTCTGGAATCGGCTGGCAGTGATAAGTTGCTCCGGATCCAGTAGGCTAAACAGAGCCAACAGCTGCCTTGACCTTCAAATTCATCCATCACGCCATAATGTGGCAACGTTGAGACTCCGTGATAGCATCCACGGGATAGCTGGCAGGAGCCGTCAAGACATGCTCCGGCTGAAGCATCTCGGTGGAAGCCACGCTGCTTATCCACTGAGATGGCGGGGTAGCTTCGGGGGATGCTTCGGCAGGTCGTTTGTTGCGATCTGCTGCTTCTGGTTCCTCTTCTCGTTCCTCTAGCCCCATTACCTTTTCGTGCAGCGCCTGCAGTTGGCACTGCTCCAGTTTCTTCCTCCTCTCATGGGTTTTGTAACCCCCTACGTCCGGAAAACCAACCTTCCACGGAATGGAGCCTGGTGTGCCTCGTGTCCGTCCAGGGTGCTCAGGATTCCCGAGGGCCATTGTGAGCTCGTCCTTCTCCCTGTCTGGTATGAATGTCCCTTTCTGCGCTGCATTGATATAGTGTCGAAGGTTCTTGACTGGTATTTCCAGTTGCTCGTCCATCCAACGGCACATACATGATACAGGGTCCAAGGTTCTGCTAGCCCCGAAGAACCAAGTCCGGCAACAGTTTGTCCATCTCATTGTCTCTCGTTCGATCCCTTTTCAAGCAGATCATTCTCCTCCTTGGACCACTTAGGCCGGGCTTTGAGGTAGCCACCTGACCCCGTGCGATGGTGAAGCTTCTTCTTCGCAGCATTTTGCTTGTTCGTCGCCGACATCTTCTTACTCTTTTTCGATGTCTTGTGGGCCACAAATGCGGGCCAGTGATCTTTGGTCTTCTCATATTTGCCGATGAATTCTGGTGTCTTTTTTTCTGACAAAATGGTTCAACTCTTTCCTCCACCTCCTGAATAGGGTTGCCATCTTCTTAAGAGCACAAGACTTGATTAATTGCTCTTTAACTGGCTTCTCCGGATCCTCCACTAGCGGTAGGGTGAAATTTGCCTTCAGCTGAGTCCAAAGATCTTCTTTCTGCATATCATTGACATAAGACACCTCAGGGTCGTCCTTAGGCTTGTACCATTGCTGGATGCTGATCGGGATCTTGTCCCTAACAAGAACCCCGCATTGAGCAGAAAATGCGTTCTTTGTCCGGATGGGTTCAATCGGTTCGCCGTCGGGCGCGATTTCTATGATCTCAAACCTTTCATCCGAGCTCAACTTTTTCTTCGGGCCTTGTCTCCTTACCGAAGTTGTGCTCGATCCGGAGGGCTGGAAATTAAAAGGAAGGAAGACGAGAGTAATTAATATGTGTACATATACCAAAACAATGAATGCATCAATTAACTAGTCACCACGGGCTTAACTAATATATATATACCTGGCCGGACTCGGTTCGGTCACCGGAGCAGTCAGCACGGTCTCCTTATTGTACCTCCATTGGGTCATCACCGGAGCCACCATGAACATATCCCTCTTCTTATACCGGCATTAATGGGCCGGAGCCATCATGAACATAGCCCTCTTCTTCACCCAGTCCTTCATGACCAATGACGTCATTGAAAAATGATGCAATGACATCAGTTCCTTCTGCGATTATCTCCCCCAACATTGCTTTCGTTGCTTCGTCTCGGTAGTGCTCCATAGTTTCTGCAAATATTTACAACATGTCAATTATTATTCAAACATGGTACAGATGGATATATATTAGTGGCAAACGTAGAACTAGCTAGCTAATCACAATAAGGAATCATGTTAGTGGCCTCGACGCTGCTTCTCTAGGGTTTGGGATCGCCTCGACACAACGCTTCAAGGGTTTGGGTGGCCTCGATGACAACGCTCTTTTAACTTGGTAAATTTGGGTGGCCTCGAGAGTTTTGGTCGAGCGAGAGGGCCGAGGGGGGTGCTGCCGTTGTATAGGTTATCACGGTCGAGAGGGGGTATATATATCGACCGCCCCTCATGTCGAAGTTATCTCGAGGGGGCGGCGACGGCGAAGGCGAGCAGCCTGACGGTGACAGACCCGATAAAACATAAGAAAACGAAGAAGAAATAAAAAGAGGAGAAGAAGAAAGGAATAGAGGAGAAGATCGAAGAAAAAAAAAGAAGAAAAAAAAGAGGAGAAGAAGAAAGGAATAGAGGAGAAGAAGAAAAAATAGAATTTTTCTATTTTTTCTTCTTCTCCTCTTCCTTTTCTTCTTTTTTGTTCTTCTTATTTATTTCTCCTCTATTCCTTTCTTTCTTCTTCTCCTCTTCTTTTTCTTCTTCTCCCTCGAGAAAGGAAAATAATTAAGGAAAAGGAAGAAAAGAGGAAGAAGGAAGAAGGAAGAAGAAGAAGAAAGGAATAGAGGACAAGAAGAAAAAATAGAATTTTTTTTCTATTTCTTCTTCTTCTCCTCTTCTTTTTCTTCTTTTTTCTTCTTATTTATTTCTCCTCTTCTTTTCCTCTCCTCTTCTTCTCCTTTCTTCCTCTTCTTATTTTCCTTTTTCCTCTCATTCTTTTTCTTCTTCTTCTTCTTCCTTCTTCCTTCTTCCTCTTTTCTTCCTTTTCCTTATTTTACTTTTTCCTCTATACTAACCTAATTAAAATGCACTAACCTAAAATTGATATCTACTAACAATCTAAATAAAAAATTAATACATATATGAAAAAACATATATAAACAAAAAAATGCTATGAACATTATATTCATACATACATAGCCACATCCATTCATCATATAGCTACCACATACATATATACATTAATTATATATATGAAAAAATGCAATGAACAAAAAAATACACATGTATGTATGAAAAAAAAAGCACTAAACATAGAGCCTCGACGGCGGCAGCTCACAACGGGGACGGACGGCGAGGGCGACGGCGGCGGTGGCGAGGGCGTCGGCGACGACCATGACGGGCCGGGGCAGGGGCTTGGCCGGCGACGACGGCGATGGTGACGGCGACGACGGGCGCGGGTGACGACGACGGCGTCGGCGGGGGCGGGCGGCGGGCGGCGTCGGGGCAGCGCCTGGTAGTGACGGCGCAAGCGCAACGACGGGGGCGCGCGGACGGCGTCGGGGCAGCGCGCGGACGGCGTCCGGGCGGCGGGCCGCGTCGGGGCAGCGGACGGCGTCGATCTGGGCAGCCTAGCGGCGTCGATGAGCTCGGCGTTGTCGGGCGGGCCGGGGGCAACTGGCGATGTGTTCGTCAAATTTTCCTAGGTGCTGTGTATATAGCAAGAGCATTGGTCCCGGTTCGTGAAACCAACCGGGACCAATGCCCCCTTTAGTCCCGGTTGGTGCCACCAACCGGGACCAAAGTCCTCTTTTCAGCAGCCCAAAGAGCGGGAAGCAGCGGCCTTTGGTCCCGGTTGGTGCCACCAACCGGGACCAAAGGACCCTGTGCTGCCCGCGTCGGGGCCAAAGTTTAGTCCCACCTCGCTAGTTGAGAGGGGCGCATGGTGGTTTATAAGCCCCACTGCCGCACCCCTCTCGAGCTCCTCTCCACCGTAGGCTTGCGGGCCTATTTGCTACTGCTTTGCCTGATGGGCCTTCTGGGCCTACTGCGGGCCTGAATCCTGGCCCATGGTAGGGTTTCTAGTCGTATTTAGGCCGTGGGGGCCCAGTAGGAGGCATTTTTTGGTTTTTTTGTTTTCTTTCTTGCTTTATTTATTTTACTTTGTTTCTACTTACAACAAAATACTTATTGTTGATATTTTTAATTATTTTCCAGTTTTTTTGTTTTGTTTTCTGCATTATTTATTTTCTTTTGTTTTTTGCTTTATTTTTTAATTCTTTTTGCTTTTAGTTTTAGAAAAATTATAAACTTTCTGTTAGTGCCATTAGTTTGAAAACTTGAAAACACTTTTTTTTGTTTTTTTGTTTTCCTTCTTGCTTTATTTATTTTATTTTGTTTCTACTTACAACAAAATACTTATTGTTGCTATTTTTAATTGTTTTTTTGTTTTGTTTTCTGCATTATTTATTTTCTTTTGTTTTTTGCTTTATTTTTTAATTCTTTTTGCTTTTAGTTTTAGAAAAATTATAAACTTTCTGTTAGTGCCATTAGTTTTCAAATTTGAAAACACTTTTTTTGTTTTTTTGTTTTCTTTCTTGCTTTATTTATTTTATTTTGTTTCTACTTACAACAAAATACTTATTGTTGCTATTTTTAATTATTACGAGGGCCGAACCATAAGACATTAAAGCATTTCAAATGAACTATGAAAAAGTTGAAAGTTGGCATGGTATCATAAATTCACCCACATAGCATGTGCATGTACAAAACGGACAATGGTAGCATACTCGTGTGTTACAAAGTTGGCATGGTATCATCATAATAGTTGCGGGAGAAAGTCTTCACTTTTTCTTCACTTGTGTCATTTGCTTATTGCGCCGTAACCATGGATAATCTTCATCGCTTATCAGGATGCTGGGGTCAGCCTTGACTTTGAAGGGAGGAATTTCATGAAACTTTTCATAATCTTCAGACATGTCTGTCTTGCCCTCCACTCCCACGATGTCCCTTTTTCCTGAAAGAACTATGTGGCGCTTTGTCTCATCGTATGATGTATTCGCTTCCTTATCTTTTCTTTTTCTCGGTCTGGTAGAGATGTCCTTCACATAGATAACCTGTGCCACATCATTGGCTAGGACGAACGGTTCGTCAGTGTACCCAAGATTTTTCAGATCCACTGTTGTCCTTCCGTACTGTGGGTCTACCTGTACCCCGCCTCCTGACAGGTTGACCCATTTGCACTTAAACAAAGGGACCTTAAAATCATGTCTGTAGTCAAGTTCCCATATGTCCACTATGTAACCATAATATGTGTACTTTCCCCTCTCGGTTGTTGCATCAAAGCGGACACCGTTGTTTTGGTTGGTGCTCTTTTGATCTTGGTCAATCGTGTAAAATGTATTCCCATTTATCTCGTATCCTTTCCAAATCGTAACAGTCGAAGATGGTCCCCTGGACAACAAGTACAGCTCATCACAAACAGTGTTGTCACCTCTGAGACGTGCTTCCAACCAACTGCTAAAAGTCCTGATGTGTTCACATGTAATCCAGTCGTCGCACTGCTCCGGGTGTTTGGAGTACAGACTGTTCTTGTGTTCATCGACATACGGGGTCACCAAGGTAGAGTTCTGTAGAACTCTGTAGCGTGCTTGAGACCAAGAATATCCGTCCCTGCATATTATTGAGTCCCTTCCAAGCGTGCCTTTTCCAGTTAGTCTCCCCTCATACCGCGATTGAGGGAGACCTATCTTCTTAAGGCTAGGAATGAAGTCAACACAAAACCCGATGACATCCTCTGTTTGATGGCCCATGGAGATGCTTCCTTCTGGCCTAGCGCGGTTACGGACATATTTCTTTAGGACTCCCATGAACCTCTCAAAGGGGTACATATTGTGTAGAAATACGGGGCCCAGAATGACAATCTCGTCAACTAGATGAACTAGGACGTGCGTCATGATATTGAAGAAGGATGGTGGGAACACCAGCTCGAAACTGACAAGACATTGCACCACATCACTCCTTAGCCTTGGTATGATTGCTGGATCGATCACCTTCTGAGAGATTGCATTGAGGAATGCACATAGCTTCACAATGGCTAATCAGACGTTTTCCGGTAGAAGCCCCCTCAATGCAACCGGAAGCAGTTGCGTCATAATCACGTGGAAGTCATGAGACTTTAGGTTCTGGAACTTTTTCTCTGACATATTTATTATTCCTTTTATATTCGACGAGAAGCCAGTCGGGACCTTCATACTAAGTAGGCATTCAAAGAAGATTTCCTTCTCTTCTTTGGTAAGAGCATAGCTGGCAGGATCTTCATACTGCTTTGGAGGCATGCCGTCTTTTTCGTGCAAACGTTGCAGGTCCTCCCGTGCCTCAGCTGTATCTTTTGTCTTCCCATACACGCCCAAGAAGCCTAGCAGGTTCACGCAAAGGTTCTTCGTCACGTGCATCATGTCGATCGAAGAGCGGACCTCTAGGTATTTCAAGTAGGGTAGGTCCCAAAATACAGATTTCTTCTTCCACATGGGTGCGTGTCCCCCAGCGTCACTCGGAACAACTAGTCCACCGAGACCCTTTCCAAAGATTACGTGTAAATCATTGACCATAGAAAGTACGTGATCACCGGTACGCATGGCGGGCTTCCTCCGGTGATATGCCTCGCCTTTGAAATGCTTGCCTTTCTTTCGACATTGATGGTTGGTCGGAAGAAATCGACTATGGCCCAGGTACACATTCTTCCTGCAGCTTCCCAGGTATATACTATCGGTGTCAAGTAAACAGTGTGTGCATGCGTGGTATCCCTTGTTTGTCTGTCCTGAAAGGTTACTGAGAGCGGGCCAATCGTTGATGGTCACGAACAGCAGCGCCTTTAGGTGAAATTCCTCCTGTTTGTGCTCATCCCACGTACGTACACCGTTTCCATTCCACAGCTGTAAAAGTTCTTCAACTAATGGCCTTAGGTACACATCAATGTCGTTGTCGGGTTGCTTAGGGCCTTGGATGAGAACTGGCATCATAATGAACTTCCGCTTCATGCACATCCAAGGAGGAAGGTTATACATACATAGAGTCATGGGCCAGGTGCTGTGATTGCTACTCTGCTCCCCGAAAGGATTAATGCCATCCGCACTTAAAGCAAACCATACGTTCCTTGGGTCACTTGCAAACTCATCCCAGTACTTTCTCTCGATTTTTCTCCACTGCGACCCGTCAGCGGGTGCTCTCAACTTCCCGTCTTTCTTACGGTCCTCACTATGCCATCGCATCAACTTGGCATGCTCTCCGTTTCTGAACAGACATTTTAACCGTGGTATTATAGGAGCATACCACATCACCTTCGCAGGAACCCTCTTCCTGGGGGGCTCGCCGTCAACATCACCAGGGTCATCTCGTCTGATCTTATACCATAATGCACCGCATACCGGGCATGTGTTCAGATCCTTGTACGCACCGCGGTAGAGGATGCAGTCATTAGGGCATGCATGTATCTTCTGCACCTCCAATCCTAGAGGGCATACGACCTTGTTTGCTGCGTATGTACTGTCGGGCAATTCGTTATCCTTTGGAAGCTTCTTCTTCAATATTTTCAGTAGCTTCTCAAATCCTTTGTCAGGCACAGCATTCTCTGCCTTCCACTGCAGCAATTCCAGTACGGTACCGAGCTTTGAGTTGCCATCTTCGCAATTGGGGTACAACCCTTTTTTGTGGTCCTCTAACATGCGATCGAACTTCAGCTTCTCCTTTTGACTTCCGCATTGCGTCCTTGCATCGACAATGGCCCGGCAGAGATCATCATTATCGGGCACATCGTCTGGTTCCTCTTGATCTTTAGCAGCTTCGCCTGTTGCAGCATCATCGTGCACATCGTCTGGTTCCTCTTGATCTTCAGTAGCATCACCGTATTCAGGGGGCACATAGTTGTCATCGTACTTTTCTTCTTCGCCGTCTTCCATCATAACCCCTATTTCTCCGTGCATCGTCCTAACATTATAGTGTGGCATGAAACCCTTGTAAAGCAGGTGGGTGTGAAGGATTTTCCGGTCAGAGTAAGACTTCGTATTCCCACATATAGGGCATGGACAACACATAAAACCATTCTGCTTGTTTGCCTCAGCCACTTCGAGAAATTCATGCACGCCCTTAATGTACTCGGAGGTGTGTCTTGAACCGTACATCCATTGCCGGTTCATCTACGTGCATTATATATAATTAAGTGTGTCAAAAATCATTACAGAACATCATGAATAGATAATTAAGTGACCAAATTAATAGAAGTTCATCATCACATTAAAACCAAAGTACATACATAGTTCTCATCTAACAACATAAAGCTCTGCAGAGCATCTAAATTAATTAAACCATACATTGAAACTATGTAAAACATTTCCATGCGAAAACAAATGCGATCATAATCGCAACCAATGTAATAACTGATCCAACGGCATAATGATACCAAGCCTCGGTATGCATGGCATATTTTCTAATCTTTCTAATCTTCAAGCGCATTGCATCCATCTTGATCTTGTGATCATCCACGACATCCGCAACATGCAACTCCAATATCATCTTCTCCTCCTCAATTTTTCTAAGTTTTTCCTTCAAGAAATTATTTTCTTCTTCAACTAAATTTAACCTCTCGACAATAGGGTCGGTTGGAATTTCCGGTTCAACAACCTCCTAGATAAATAAAATCTATGTCACGTTGGTCGGCATAATTGTCATAAACAATAGATGAACCAATAGTTATGAAAAGATAATATATACCACATCCGAATCATAGACAGGACGAGGGCCGACGGGGGCGGATACCAAAACCATCGCACTATATAAGATGCAATAATAAAAGTAAGAAAATTATACAAGTATCTATATAAACATACAAGTAAGAATTTTTTTTCCTTTCAGAAAGAAGATAAGAACAAGAGGCTCACCACGGTGGTGCCGGCGACGAGATCGGCGCGGGCGATCGACGGCGGTGAAGACGGGGACGGGACGTGACGGACCACTAAACCTAGACAAATATTGAGGAAAATGGAGCTTGGAGGTCGAGCTTGGAGAGGAGAAAGCTTAAGTAGTGTGGCTCGGGCATTCCATCGAACACCTCATGTGCATAGGAGGTGAGCTAGAGCACCACAAAGCTCTCTCCTTGCCGGCCACGAAAAACAGAGCAGTGAGAGTGCTCTGCTCGCGGGCGAGGGGTATATATAGGCAATTAATTGGTCCCGGTTCGTGGCTTGAACTGGGACTAAAGGGAAGCCTTTGGTCCCGGTTCAGGCCACCAACCGGGACCAATGGTGGTGGGCCAGGACCAAGGCACATTGGTCCCGGTTCGTCCACCAACCGGGACCAAAAGGTCCAGACGAACCGGGACCAAGGGCCCACGTGGCCCGGCTGGCCCCCGGGGCTCACGAACCGGGTCCAATGCCCCCACTGGTCCCGGTTCTGGATTGAACCGGGACTAATTGGCTGACCCAGCCTGGACCATTGCCCCCTTCTCTACTAGTGAAAAGTAGATATGACGGAGACATATCACAGCCCCTCCCAATGAACAGGACCCTGTTTGACCATAAGCGGTTGAATAGATGGCTGTTTCCTCCATTCTACAATATGCCAGGACTTGTTTCGGCTATTCCGTCCAAGTGAGGACATATTCCAACCCAGTCGGTTGCCTCCCTATGAACATGATGTTGTTTCCTCCGTTCCGACCTAGCCGGTTGGCTGCGAACGAACAAGACACCGTCGCTATACGCGTTCGAGACCCCGCCCGTATGTACGTACATATCCCTATTTACATTGCTGCAGCGTGGCTGTATGCACCTATACACGATATAGACGGGACAACATGACATGCTACATCGACGGCTCTACAACGACACGTGTCACTCCTTACTCAGCCACGGTTCATCGCTGCAGAGAGACCGATCGACCTCTATGTACGTACACTTTGACATGGTGGGTCCCAGCTATCAAGGGGCCATCATTTTTTGTGCACGTAATAAGGAGGCACTTCCTTCCATACGAATATGTAGCTAGTGGGCCCTCGCTGTCAGGGAAAGGAAGCATTTCTTTTCCGCGTGATAAGGAGACACTTTCTTGCGTGTGAAGATATAGCTGATGGGTCCCAGCTGTTAGTGGGATAAACATTTTTTTTGCGAAATACAGATGCCCTTTCGGTGGGTCCCTGATGTCACGTGGAGGAATCATTGTTTGCATGTAATAAGGAGGCACTTCCTTGCGTGCTGCCATGGACCCAGCTGTCAGCCTCTCCTCGTACAGTCTTCTTCCAATCAAAGTCGTTCATTGACCATGTTTACCATGCCACGCCGAGAGCACCAAGTCGGTGGACGGCAGAGAGGCCCAGGAAGGGAATGACCCAGAGCTGAGGAAGACTCGGCAGTTGTTTTTGGTGTGGAGGAGAGTACAAGGATTTACTGGTTCGGCTGCAGTGCGAGGCTGCCGTCGCGAGAGAATAACAGGAGGTCTGGATGAGTACAGGGATGGCCAGGCCAGCAATTGGAGTAGGGTGGAGCGGTGAGGCCTACACGGCAGCACAGCCGGCCACGGGAGGCGGGAGCAGGCAGTCCCGCTGGCACTGGTTCGGGCGGCTAGAGCAGGAAGATCAGAGATTGAAGAAGCACGATGGTCCTTGGCTGGACATCCAACAGTCACTCCTCTCATGTGTCGATTAATTTGACACGACCTTCTATATGCATCAACCTATTTTTTAGGAAAGCGTACGCGTCAACCTAGTAGGCCCATAAGTTAGTCTCAAATATGTGGAAAACAACATACAGCCCATCTGCCATTATTTCTAATAAATTTACAGCTCATTTGCTAATTCTTAAGGATTTTTTGGAAGCCCATATTCTTTTTGTTAGCATTACAGTCCAAATTCTAGCCAAGTTTAAAAAATTCAAGGAAATTTTGCATATTTCGGTGCGGTACGAACTATTTTTAATCCCAAAATTTTGAGTCACATTCAAACTAATTAATAAAATAAATTTATATCAATTTAAAATCCAACATGATTTTTCCCGCAAAAAAGTTCAATAACATTTAAAATCTTGAAATCCTAAAAAAGAAATTTGCAACTAATTGCCAGTTTGTTCTGTTTTTAAAATTTACAGCCCATTTCAAACTACTTATAGCTCATTTTCTAGGCAAGCGAATACATTGCTCATTGTCTTGACAGATTTGCAATTCAATAGGGCTGTGAAAAGCAAGTAAATAGAACTGGGCTAGCCATTTTCTAAAGAAAAAAAACAACTGGGCTCGTCATGTGTTAAACATAAAATAAAAGCCTAAGCTAGACGGGCCACAGCGCGTTGATACGCTGCTCCGTCTCAAAAACTAGAAAACAAATGCGCGAGATGCTGGGTCCGTGGTGTTAGCCGCTCATTGTGTAATTCTCTCGTTTATTGACTGTACGTTTACAATGGTGTGGGACCCAGATGTCAAACCATTATGAGGAAGCATATTTTTCCTTGTAATAACGAGACACTTGCTTGCGTACTGCCATGACTGTGGTGGGTTGATACGTCCATTTTGAATCATGCTTTTATGTTGATATTTGTTGCATTATGGGATGTTATTTCACATTATGGTACAATACTTTTGCATTTTCTCTCTTATTTTACAAGATTTACATGAAGAGGGAGAATGCCGGCAGCTGGAATTCTGGACCGGAAAGGAGCAAATCTGATATACCTATTCTGCACAACTCCAAAAGTCCTGAAAATTACGGAGAATTATTTTGAAATATATAAAAAAATATTCGGTGAAAGAACTACAGAAGGGGACCCACCAGGTGGCCACAAGCCTGGGGGCGCGCCCTAAGGGTTATGGGCCGCTTGGCAAGTGTCTGGTGCCCATCTTCTGCTATATGGTGTCTCTTGACCAGGAAAAAATCATAAGGAAGCTTTCGGGATGAAACTCCCATCTCGAGGCGGAACCTGGGCAAAAGCAATCTAGGGCTCCGGCGGAGGAAACTTCCCTCCGGGAGGGGGAAATCGAAGCCATCGTGATCACCAACAATCCTCTCACCGAGAGAGGTCAATATCCATCAACACCTTCACCAGCACCATCTCCTCTCAAACCCTAGTTCATCTCTTGTATTCACTTTTTGTCCCAAAACCTCAGATCGGTACGTGTGGGTTGCTAGTAGTGTTGATTACTCCTTGTAGTTGATGCTAGTTGGTTTATTCGGTGGAAGATCATATGTTCAGATCCTTAATGATATTCAATACCCCTCTGATCTTGAACATGAACATGCTTTGTGAGTAGTTACTTTTGTTCCTGAGGACATGGGAGAAGTCTTGTTATGAGTAACCATGTGAATTTGGTATTCGTTCGATATTTTGATGAGATGTATGTTGTCTTTCCTCTAATGGTGTTATGTGAATGTCAACTACATGAAACTTCACCTTGATTTTGGCCTAGGGGAAGGCATTGGGAAGTAATAAGTAGATGATGGGTTGCTAGAGTGACAGAAGCTTAAACCCTAGTTTATGCGTTGCTTCGTAAGGGGCTGATTTGGATCCATATGTTTCATGCGAAGATTAGATTTATCTTAATTCTTCTCTCATAGCTGCGAATGATTGTGAGATGGGTTAATCATGAGTGGGAGCCTTGTCCAAGTAAGGATAGCACCTAAGCACCGGTCCACCCACATATCAAATTATCAAAGTAACGAGCGCGAGTCATATGAGCATGATGAAAACTAACTTGACAGTAATTCCCATGTGTCCTCGGGAGTGCTTTGCTTTATATAAGAGTTCGTCCAGGCTTATCCTATGCTACAAAAAGGATTGGGGCACCTTGCTGCACCTTTGTTATACTTGTTACTTGTTACTTATGATTATCTTACTGCAAAACTATCTGTCACCAATAATTTCAGTGCCTACAGAAAATACCTTGCTGAAAACCGCTTGTCATTTCCTTCTGCTCCTCGTTGGGTTTGACACTCTTACTTATCGAAAGGACTGCGATAGATCCCCTATACTTGTGGGTCATCTGGATCCCTACTGTCATCCTCTCCACGTACAATCATCTACTGATTCCTCTCGGTTGCTAACCATGTTAAAAAGGTCAAAAGGCGGTGCTGCGGCAAGCTAACCAAGGTGGAGGACGACAGTGAGGCCTCAGATGGGAACGAAAAGGAGCCGTGGAAGATGTGGTTGTGTGGTTGGAAGCGGAGGGGAGTACGAGGGTTGGCGCGGGGTGGGGATGTCGTCACCGGAGAATAACAGGAGGTGGGTGGGGAGTGTAGAGGGATGGCCTAGCACAAGTTAGGGTATGGTGGACAGCGATGCTTTTGCGTCTGTGCCGCAAGCCACGGAGGCGATCCCGCTAGCGCGGGTTTGGTTTGGGTAGCTGGAGCCTGTAGGAAGAAGACAAGAGATTGAAAAAGCATGATAGACGTTGGATTGAGATCAAACGGCTTATGCTGTCAGAATCGTTTGTTGACTACTTTTTTTAGGGAAGTTTGTTCAGTAAGTTGACGAATCCTTGTGTACACGTCAACATAGTAGGCCCACAAGTCAGCCTCTGAATAGATTTTCCTTTCATTCTACCTCTATGTTGTTTGCGAAATCTAGTTCTTTTCAATTTTGATTATCTATCTATTAGTTCATTTCTATTTCTAGATATCTATTGGCGGAAAAATACATCCCATTCCAAATGTTCACACGGAAAATTCAACATTCAGAGCAAAGTAACATGGCTGATTCAGAGATACAGTACTAAACTTCCATGTTGACAACCATCATAGCCAACTTAATTATCTACTTCCACTAATACTCTAGTGTACAAGTACTAATTTTATCTTGGCTTAGGCAATGTTGGCCGCCATCTACGGTATACGCCAAACACCGGCACCGACGTCCTCCTCCTTGCCTTGGACTTGCTAGAGGTGCGATAGGGCGCGTTGCTCGCACGCGTTGGACCTTTCCATACCCGTGTGGTCCACTGAAGCTTCAACTTCTAAGCGGGCAAACCACTTGACTAGCTCGTGGTGAAATTCGACGTCACGCACGTGTGCGTGCTCGATAGCCTCTAGTGCTATTTGCTAGGCGCCGGCCTCCATGTAGTCGGACCAGTTGTGGGCACTCTGCTTGCGACTCATAGTCGCGGTGCATAGCTCCTCCATGCCCTGCTGGCAGCACAAATCGGCGATACGCTGCTCCTCCGCCAGGTGGTCGCGCTCCAACAAGTCCTCATACTCCACATTGTCATCTAAAGACCGATAGAATGCCTTCTCCCTCTGTCTGCCTTCCCATGAAATAATGAACACTAGCTCTGGTGGTGAGCGCCTCTAGCATCGCCTATTGCGGACGGGCGGGGGCATCACGGACGTGGCGAGAGTGAGAGCAAGTGGCAAGCGACGTCGGGTCGGTGGGGGCTTGTGAGGATAGGCGAGTTGGGTGATAGTCAGATGGCGCCACCAGAGAACACCGGGAACCATTAATTATAGGCATAAGGTAGGTGAACCAGGGTGTCGTGGGAAATGCGATGGTCATCGGAATTCAATGCATAAGCAGGCATGGCTTAGCGCGCCAGCTTGCCGTGGAAAACTGGAAAATTTGAAATTATGACTGTGCCTTCTCGTCCCATCAGTGGTGCGTCCCGTCCGTGTTGGGTCCCACATCTGCATGACAGTCAAATGAGTGCACTCGATTCATACTGATCAGGTATGTGCATCATCCTCTTTTTATTCGTGTAGGATCGAGTCGGTCGGATAGTGTACGTGTAAGATCACAATAACTGATGAACATTCGCTGGGAGTTAAGGAATTTGCGAATGTTTTTGCTGGTACTTTCTTCATCTCCGCATGGCATTTTGTTCAGAAGACCATGTCAGTTTCTTTAGAGGTAGACGTTTTTATTCAAAAACTTGCCATAATTGGATCTTGCGTCACAACTAAAACACTCAGGAGTGTATTAGTAGGCTAGCTAGTGATCGATCAGTAACATGTAAATAGTAAGTGAAGAGAAATAAGGAACTGCTAGTAACTTGTAAACACTGAGCACAAAGAAATAAGGATCATCCTATATACAGTAGCAAGAGCCGATCCATCCGAAATGTTCACACGAGACTTATAGGCCTGACTTTGTAATATGTTCATATCAATAGCCCAAATTCACAACCAACTAGTACTATTCCCATACATAACATCAACATGTCTATGCATCTCAATGATTCAAAGATCATATACAATACGTATCTCCTAGAACAGAAATCAAGAAAAAAATATGTTCTGGCTACAAACATGGATGCATCTCTGGGCCAACATTCAGTACAAAGTGAAAGACAAATTTATTTGTGAATTCTACATTTCCTTTAGCAAATGTATATGATTTCACTAACAGATGGAACCATGAGAATCAACCACACATGATGGAGGAACATCCACTGAAATATGAGTCATCTGTCGATCACACGGCGAGACCATTTTAGGAATACAACTTTAACTTTGGCAAAATGATGCCCATTAGATAATCAGAACAATGAAGCACCTAGTGTTGGCCAATAAATAGTACTATACTACTTTTGTGCAGTCCATGCAGTGACTATTCAATCTTTTCGTGTCTATTTTCAAATGGCACTGACTATACTATTCTATTTTGCAGTTCCATAAAAATTGAGGTCCCTTTGTTTGTTTGCCAAATAACAACGGGCAGACATCTGTTTGCACAAATATCTAGCAGCTAGTTAACATATACCATACCTTTATTTTCGGTTCAAACACGTCTCTACTAGTCATTTCCGCTTAACATCTATCATATTTTGCAGTAGTCAATTTGATAATGTCATGTTTTGCACTGGACAATTTGGTACTGAATTGATTTGCTGATACAGAGCAGAAATATAGCGACTATTGTTCATCAGACCAAGGATATCCATATCTGCAGTGATGAAAGAGGTGAAATCTATACAACCGAAATTGATTCTTCAATCATTGAATCATGTTTTGCACCATAAATGGAGGTCCACACTGACAATAAATTTACATGCAAACCACTAATATTACTATCTAATGACAGTACAAAAACAGTAGCAAGATAGTAGCAAACCATATACCTTGGTAATGAACAGCTCATAGTGCCTCCAATTGAATATAACTGTTTGCAAGAACAAAGAAACTCCAAAAAATATTTAAAAAATAAAGAAAACCGAAAAAACCGACTAAACATTTGAGAAGTTTCCAAAACTGAGATATGTGGAACACACGCCTTACTCGAGATGGGACGGCCCCTATCGATTGATCTGTTCGATTGCATGTGCACCGCTGCAGCACCCACGCAAGATGTGTCAAATAGGGTATTCCAGGACGTAGCTACGTGCCAAAAGTGTCTTCTATCTATAGGCCAAAACATGCACGAGGCGCATCATTCAATATTCTGCAACGGGCGAGGCGAGTGAGGCGAGAGCCATATCTCGCTCATAGCGAAACAGTAGTTCCCTTCGGCAAATCATATTTAACGCTGCACGTGCCGATTTCTTCTGTTTCTGCAAACTGGCGCCTCAGCTGGGCTAGGCCCATTTAGCGTTTCCATTTATCTATTTTGAAGTGCAAAAATGGTGCGAGCCAGAGAATCGAGGTCTAGACCTCTGCGTTCTCAGCGCACCCAGTTAACCACTATGGCCATCGCGAACTTATGTATGGAACTACTTACGTCCTCCTTCTTCTTCACTAGTTCGTATCTCTTTTGCTTTTTTCTATTTTTCTATCCTTCTTTCCTTTTAGATACGTCTCCAACGTATCTATAATTTTTTATTGTTCCATGCTATTATATTATCGGTTTTCGATGTTTAATGGGCTTTATTATACACTTTTATATTATTTTTGGGATTAACCTATTAACCAGAGGCCCAGTCCAAATTACTGTTTTTTGCCTATTTTAGTGTTTCGCAGAAAAGGAATATCAAACGGAGTCCAAACGGAATGAAACCTTCGGGAGAGTCGTTTTGCGAACAAACGCAATCCAGGAGACTTGGAGTGGGCGTCAAAAAAGCAATAAGGCGGCCACGAGGCAGGGAGGCGTGCCCAGGGGGGTAGGCGTGCCCCCCACCCTCGTGGGCCTCTTGTGGCTCCCCTGACCGACTTCTCTCGCATATATATACTCATATACCCTGAAAACATCCGAGAGCACCAGAAACCCTATTTCCACCGCCGCAACCTTCTATACCCGTGAGATCCCATCTTGGGGCCTTCTCCGGCGCTCCACCGGAGGGGGAATCGATCATGGAGGGCTTCTACATCAACACCATAGCCTGAAAGATGAAGTGTGAGTAATTTACCATAGACCTTCGGGTCCATAGTTATTAGCTAGATGGATTCTTCTCTCTCTAGGGATCTCAATACAAAGTTCTCCTCGATCTTCTTGGAGATCTATTAGATGTAATTCTTTTTGCGTTGTGTTTGTCGAGATCTGATGAATTGTGGGTTTATGATCAAGATTATCTATGAACAATATTTGAATCTCCTCTGAATTCTTTTATGTGTGATTTTTTTATCTTTACAAGTCTCTTCGAATTATCAGTTTGGTTTGGCCTACAAGATTGATCTTTCTTGCAATGGGAGAAGTGCTTAGCTTTGGGTTCAATCTTGAGGTGTCCTTTCCCAGTGACAGCAGGGGCAGCAAGGCACGTATTGTATTGTTGCCATAGAGGATAAAAAGATGGGGTTTATATCATATTGCTTGAGTTTATCCCTCTACATCATGTCATCTTGCCTAATGCGTTACTCTGTTCTTATGAACTTAATACTCTACATGCATGCTGGATAGCGGTCGATGTGTGGAGTAATAGTAGTAGATGCAGAATAGTTTCGATCTACTTGTCGCGGATGTGATGCCTATATACATGATCATGCCTAGATATTCTCATAACTATGCACTTTTCTATCAATTGCTCGACAGTAATTTGTTCACCCACCGTAATACTTATGCTATCTTGAGAGAAGCCACTAGTGAAACCTATGGCCGCCGGGTCTATTTTCCATCATATAAGTTTCCGATCTATTTTATTTTGCAATCTTTGCTTTCCAATCTATATCATAAAAATACCAAAAATATTTATCTTATTATCTCTATCAGATCTCACTTTTGCAAGTGGCCGTGAAGGGATTGACAACACTTTATCGTGTTGGTTGCAAGGTTCTTATTTGTTTGTGCGGGTACAAGGGATTTGAGTGTAGCCTCCTACTGGATTGATATCTTGGTTCTCAAAAACTGAGGGAAATACTTACGCTACTTAGCTGCATCACCCTTTCCTCTTCAAGGAAAAACCAACGCATGCTCAAGAGGTAGCAAGAAGGATTTCTGACGCCATTGCCGGGGAGTCTAGGCACAAGTCAAGACATACCAAGTACCCATCACAAACTCTTATCCCTTGCATTACATTATTTGCCATTTGCCTCTCATTTTCCTCTCCCCCACTTCTAAAACGATTTTTGAAAACTTTTGCCTTTTCTTCGCCTTCTTCCCATATGTCTTTTTGTTGGTGTTTCCATGTGCCTTCTATTTGCTTGCATCTTTGCTTGCTAAAAATCTATTCATATGGATCCACTTAAAGTTGATGGGAAATCTTTAGATGAGCATGCTCATTTTGTGAGTCACCATTTGTCTGAAAAAGGGAGACTCTTATGGGATCAAATAAACAGATTGTTGTGTTATGCTTGGAATCTTTGTGAAATTTATGATTTTACTTGTTGCTCTAAGAACCCTAGAAAACACCTTCCCTACTTATGTGAGTTTAATGACAATGAAATCGTATCTTCTTATGCTAAGGGTGTTCATAGTTACTATAATATCGAACAAATTGAAGGATTTGTCATTTTTAAGGGTGCTCATGAAGTTGCTTCTTTGATTGAAAAGTATGATATTACTCTCTACAAATCTAAAAATTTCGACATACTTAAATATTGCTATGAAAACTATTCTCATAATGCCTATGTTAAGGAATTTATTGAGAGAATGACCGTTGCTTTGGAAGAAAATAATGATATGCATGAATTTATAGATAATTATGATTCTGATGATTTGATTTAAATATCCCTTGATGAACATGATGCTTGCTATTCTTGTGGCCATGATGCCAATATTTATGAAGATGAATTTGCTATAGTTCCTTATGTTAAACATGAGATCGTTGCTATTGCACCAATACTTGGTAATTCCTTCGATAAAAAGCATGACTGCAATGATTTTACTATAAATTCTCTTGATGTCAATTGTGCTAATAATATGCAAAACCCTAAGCTTGGGGATGCTAGTTTTGCTATGACTACTATTTGTTGCAATGATCAAGATTGGGGTGATTCTTCTTTTGATCTTGAAAATTTATTTAAGCCCCATGATGAATATGAGATTGATAATAGTGTTTGCAATATTATTGAAAGTGGGTTTGGAAGAGCGTCAACTTTAGATCCCACATATTTGGAGAATGTGCAATCTTATGAAATTTTTGATAAAAGTGGGTTTGGAGAAGTCATGACTTTAGTTAATGTTAATCCCACTATTTTGGAAGAGTGTCAACTTTGCATGCATGTGGATCGTGTTGAAAATATTTTATGTGATAGCTATTTTGTTAAATATGCTTATTATCCCACATGTAATTATTATGAGAGAGGAAAATATGATTATAGAAATTTTCATGTTACTAAATTACCTCTCATTATGTTGAGATTGCTATTGTTTCTTTCCGCTTCCTTGCATATGCTAGTTTTTGCTTGCTATAATAATTTGTTTGCCTATAAGATGCCTATGCATAGGAAGTATGTTAGACTTAGATGTGTTTGTCACATGTTTCATGATGCTCTCTTTGTGCTTCAATTCTTGTCTTTCATGTGAGCATCATTGAAATTATCAATGCCTAGTTAGGGGCGTTAAATGATAGCGCTTGTTGGGAGGCAACCCAATTTTATTTTTGTTCTTTGCTTTTTGTTCATGTTTAGTAATAAATAATTCATCTAGCCTCTGGTTAGATGTGGGTTTATGCTTTAATTAGTGTTTGTGCCAATTAAAACCTATAGGATCATCTTGGGTGATAGTTAATTTGAAATTGCTGAAAAACAGAAACTTTTACGTCCACGAGAATAATTTTCATAAATCACAGAAACGTGCTTTTCAGTTGATTATTTTTGAATAAGGTTAATAAACAAATTATATAGGACTTCCTATTTTGGTAGAATTTTGGGGGTTCCAGAAGTATTCTAAAGTTACAGATTGCTACAGACTGTTCTGTTTTTGACAGATTCTGTTTTTAGTGTGTTGTTTGCTTATTTTGATGAATCTATGGATAGTATCGGGGGGTATGAACCATAGAGAAGTTGGAATATGGTAGGTTTAACACCAATATAAATAAAGAATGAGTTCATTACAGTACCTTAAAGTGGTGGTTTGTTTTATTTCGCTAATGGAGCTCATGAGATCTTCTGTTGAGATTTGTGTTGTGAAGTTTTCAAGTTTATGGGTAAAGATTTGATGGATTTTGGAATAAGGAGTGGCAAGAGCCTATGCTTGGAGATTCCCAAGGAAACCCAAGGTAAAATTAAAGGACAACCAAAAGCCTAAGCTTGGGGATGCCCCGGAAGGCATCTCCTCTTTCGTCTTCGTCTATCGGTAACTTTACTTGATGCTATATTTTTATTCACCACATGATATGTGTTTTCCTTGGAGCGTCTTGTATGATTTGAGTCTTTGATTTTTAGTTTACCACAATCATCCTTTATTTACACACCTTTTGGAGAGACACACATGAATCGGAATTTATTAGAATACTCTATGTGCTTCACTTATATCTTTTGAGCTAGACAATTTTGCTCTAGTGCTTCACTTATATCTTTTTAGAGCACGGTGGTGGTTTTATTTTATAGAAATTATTGATCTCTCATGCTTCCCTTATATTATTTTGAGAGTCTTTTAGAACAGCATGGTAATTTGCTTTGGTTAAAATTTTAGTCTTAAAATGATGAGCATCCAAGATAGGTATAATAAAAACTTTCATATAGAGTGCATTAAATACTATGATAAATTTGATACTTGATAATTGTTTTGAGATATAAAGGTGGTAATGTTAGAGTCATGCTAGTTGGGTAATTATGAAATTTATAAATACTTGTGTTAAAGTTGGCAAGTCCCGTAGCATGCACGTATGGTGAACGTTGTGTGACAAATTTGAAGCATGGGGTGTTCTTTGATTGCCTTCCTTATGAGTGGAGGTCGGGACCGCGCGATGGTTAACTCCTACCAACCCTTCCCCTAGGAGCATGCGTAGTAGTACTTTGCTTCGAGGGCTAATAAACTTTTGCAATAAGTATATGAGTTCTTTATGACTAATGTGAGTCCACTGATTATACGGACTCTTACCCCCGCAATTTGCTAGCCTCTACAGTACCATGCATTGCCCTTTCTCACCTTGAGAGTTGGTGCAAACTTCGCCGGTGCATCCAAACCCCATGATACGATACGCTCTATCACACATAAACCTCCTTATATCTTCCTCAAAACAGCCACCATACCTACCTATTATGGCATTTCCATAGCCATTCCGAGATATATTGCCATGCAACTTTCCACCGTTCCGTTTATTATGACACGCTCCATCATTGTCATATTGCTTTGCATGATCATGTAGTTGACATCGTATTTGTGGCAAAGTCACCTTTATAATTCTTTCATACATGTCGCTCTTGATTCATTGCATATCCCAGTACACCGCCGGAGGCATTCACAGAGAGTCATATTTTGTCCTAAGTATTGAGTTGTAATTCTTGAGTTGTAAATAAATAGAAGTGTGATGATCTTCATTATTAGAGCATTGTCCCATGTGAGGAAACGATGATGGAAGCAATGATTCCCCCAAAAGTCAGGATGAGTCTCTGGACTTTATGAAAAATAAAAGAGGCCAAAGAAGCCCAAATAAAAAAATGAGAGAAAAAGAGAGAAGGGACAATGTTACTATCCTTTTTCCACACTTGTGCTTCAAAGTAGCACCATGATCTTCATGATAGAGAGTTTCTTATTTGTTCACTTTCATATACTAGTGGGAATTTTTCATTATAGAACTTGGCTTGTATATTCCAATGACGGGCTTCCTCAAAATGTCCTAGGTCTTCATGAGCAAGCAAGTTGGATGCACATCCACTTAGTTTCTTTTGATGAGCTTTCATACATTTATACCTCTAGTGCATTCGTTGCATGGCAATCCCTACTCCTCGTATTGACATCAATAGATGGGCATCTCCATAGCCCGTTGATTAGCCGTGTCAATGTGAGACTTTCTCCTTTTTGTTTTCTCACATAATACCTATCATCATACTCTACTCCACCCATAGTGCTATGTCCATGGCTTACGCTCATGTATTGCATGAGGGTTGAAAAGGCTGAAGTGCGTTAAAAAGTATGAACCAATTGCTTGGTTGAAACCGGGGTTGTGCATGATGGGAGCATTTTGTGTGACGAAAATGAAGCATGGCCAAACTATATGATTTTGTAGGGATAAGCTTTCTTTGGCTATGTTATTTTGATAAGACATAAACTGCTTGGTTAACATGCTTGAAGTATTACTATTTTTATGTCAATATTAAACTTTTATCTTGAATCTTTTGGATCTGAACATTCATGCCACAATAAAGAAAATTACATTGAGAATTATGTTAGGTAGCATTCCACATCAAAATTTCTGTTTTTATCATTTACCTACTCAAGGACGAGCAGGAATTAAGCTTGGGGATGCTTGATACGTCTCCAACGTATCTATAATTTTTTATTGTTCCATGCTATTATATTATCCTTGTTGGATGTTTAATGGGCTTTATTATACACTTTTATATTATTTTTGGGAGTAACCTATTAACCGAAGGCCCAATCCAAATTGATGTTTTTTGCCTATTTCAATGTTTCGCAGAAAAGGAATATCAAACGGAGTCCAAACGGAATGAAACCTTCGGGGGAGTCATTTTTGGAACAAATGCAATCCAGGGGACTTGGAGTGGACGTCAAGAAAGCAACGAGGCGGCCACGAGGCAGGGAGGCGCGCCCAGGGGGTAGGCGCACCCCCTACCCTTGTGGGCCCCTCGTGGCTCCCCTGACCGACTTCTTTCGCCTATATATACTCATATACCCTGAAAACATCCGAGAGCACCACGAAACCCTATCTCCACCGCAGCAACCTTCTGTACCCATAAGATCCCATCTTGGGGCCTTTTTCGGCGCTTCGCCAGAGGGGGAATTGATCACGGAGGGCTTCTACATCAACACCATAGCCTGTCCGATGAAGTGTGAGTACTTTACCACAGACCTTCGGGTCCATAGTTATTAGCTAGATGGCTTCTTCTCTCTCTTTGGATCTCAATACAAAGTTCTCCTCGATCTTCTTGGAGATCTATTCGACGTAATTCTTTTTGCGGTGTGTTTGTCGAGATCCGATGAATTGTGGGTTTATGATCAAGATTATCTATGAACAATATTTGAATCTCCTCTGAATTCTTTTATGTATGATTTGTTATCTGTGCAAGTCTCTTCGAATTATCAGTTTGGTTTGGCCTACTAGATTGATCTTTCTTGCAATGGGAGAAGTGCTTAGCTTTGGGTTCAATCTTGCGGAGTCCTTTCCCAGTGATAGCAGGGGCAGCTAGGTACGTATTGTATTGTTGTCATCGAGGATAAAAAGATGGGGTTTATATCATATTGCTTGAGTTTATCCCTCTACATCATGTCATCTTGCCTAATGCGTTACTCTGTTCTTTTGAACTTAATACTCTACATGCATGTTGGATAGCGGTCGATGTGTGGAGTAATAGTAGTAGATGCAGAATCGTTTCGATCTACTTGTCGCGGACGTGATGCCTATATACATGATCATGCCTAGATATTCTCATAACTATGCACTTTTCTATCAATTGCTCGACAGTAATTTGTTCACCCACCGTAATACTTATGCTATCATGAGAGAAGACACTAGTGAAACCTATGGCCCCCGGGTCTATTTTCCATCATATAAGTTTCCGATCTATTTTATTTTGCAATCTTTGCTTTCCAATCTATATCATAAAAATACCAAAAATATTTATCTTATTATCTCTATCAGATCTCACTTTTTCAAGTGGTCGTGTAGGGATTGACAACCCCTTTATCGCGTTGGTTGCAAGGTTCTTATTTGTGTGTGCAGGTACGAGGGATTTGAGTGTAGCCTCCTACTGGATTGATATCTTGGTTCTAAAAAACTGAGGGAAATACTTACGCTACTTTGATGCATCACCCTTTCCTCTTCAAGGGAAAACTAACGCATGCTTAAGAGGTAGCAAGAAGGATTTCTGACGCCGTTGCCGGGTAGTCTACGCACAAGTCGAGACATACGAAGTACCCATCACAATCTCTTATCCCTCGCATTACATTATTTGCCATTTGCCTCTCGTTTTCCTCTCCCCCACTTCTAAAAAGATTTTCGAAAACCTTTATCTTTTCTTCGCCTTCTTCCTGTATGTATTTTTGTTGGTGTTTCCATGTGCCTTCTATTTGCTTGCATCTTTGCTTGCTAAAAATCTATTGATATGGATCCACTTAAAGTATTCAACTTGGATCATCTTTGATCCTAATGCGCTCGTGCTGAAACCCCAACTAGCCTAGTTGATGGGAAATCTTTAGATGAGCATGCTCATTTTGTGCGTCACCGTTTGTCTGAAAAAGCGAGACTCTTATGGGTTCAAATAAACTGATTGTTGTGTTATGCTTGGAATCTTTGTGAAATTTATGACTTTACTTGTTCCTCTAAGAACCCTAAAAAACACCTTTCCTACTTATGTGAGTTTAATGACAATGAAATCTTATCTTCTTATGCTAAGGGTGTTTATAGTTACTATGATATCGAACAAATTGAGGGATTTGTCGTTTTTAAGGGTGCTCATGAAGTTGCTTCTTTGATTGAAAAGTATGATATTACTCTCTACAAATCTGAAAATTCTGACATACTTAAATATTGCTATGAAAACTATACTTGAAGGGAAAACCAACGCATGCTCAGGAGGTAGCACTTTTCTATTTATTTCCTTTCTGAAATGCGCGATTGTAAATTGATAAACTTTTTCTTCATAATCAACGAACATTTTTCAAAAGTCCACAAACTTTTCTTCAATTTGATGAACGTTTTTCATAATTTGTGAATTAACATTTGATGAACTTCTCTACAAAATCCTATTGTATGTTTAATGTTTGTACTGGATGAAAGGTCAAAGTGCTCAGTTTTCCTCAAGTAATCAACAAACTAAATATGGTCTATTGGTTAACTCATGTGGGCTTTTATTTGTGCAGCGTGAGTTCGAGTCCCACGTCTCCCTGCAATTAACGTCACATTTTTCCTTCGCCTTTTGCTCTATGGCACAGTGCTGGCTCGGCCCATTTCGTGTCTGCGCAAGCGCCAGCGGTGCGAACCAGCGCCTACAACGCTCAATAGGAGCTCCCGTTCCCGGGACCTCCTATGTGCCGCTTACTGTGGCAAAGAGGCGCCATTTCGCACAGGAGACGGGTTAACTGGGCCGGCCCATTCACTGTCCTTGGCGGATTGAAAAATCGCAAAAAGAAAAAGGGCGCGCTAACTAGAAAGCTAACTCGCGACCTGCTAAAGTTGCCCGCAATGCGCAACCACTACGACAAGAGAGCTACTCTGGAAGAATTGCGGCGCGAGTATTAAAGCACTATAGACAGTTGTGAAAAAAAAACAAGTTCACCCAATTCCTTTTAAAAATAAAATTTGTGGGCAAGGGATCGAACTTTTGAATAAAGTTGCAAAAATGGGAACAAATTTTGAAGTTCTAGAACATTTTTATATTTGTGAACAAATTATTGAAATAGACACATTTGTTTTTTTTATTTCCATATATTTTTTAACTTATGAAGTAAATTTAAACATGTGCACATTTTTTTTTTTGCATTTCTGAACAAATTTAAAGAAATAGTAACTTTTTGTTTAACAAATAAATCTTCGTTTGGGAAAAGAATTTAAAACGTTGAACATTTTTTGAATTACCGAACATTTTTTAAAACAAAGCAAACAAATTTTGAAATTTATGAACAAAATCTTAAAACAGGAACATTTTCCATAAGAATGAACAAAATTTGTAAAATGCGAACATTTTTTGAAAAAGAAAAAGAAATCTGAGAAAGAAAAATGAAATTTAAAAGAAAAGATAAACATAGAGAAAAAAGAAACAAAAAACGAAGAACAAATTTTAGAATGGAGATTTTTTTTGGAAATCTCCAATAACTTTGGAAATAAGAACGTTTTTAATACATGAACATTTTTTTGAAAACAGGAACATTTTTTGAAAACTTTTAACATATTTTTCAAAACGCGAACACTTTTAGAAACCTTGAACATTTTTGTGAAAAACGAACATTTTTAAAATGCTAACAAAATTTGAGTATTTTGAAAACTAACTAAACATTTTTTAAATTATGAAAATGAAAAGGCGAAGAAAAAGGAAAAATAAAGAAAGGAATCAGGAAAAAATAATAAAATAAAACTTGAAAAAACAGAAAAGGAAAAAAAGGGAAAGATAGAGAAGAAAAAATATACAGGAAAAGGAAAACGAAAAAAAAAACAGAAAAAAAGGTGTTAGGGAGCTTCTAGAGGCCTTCAAAAACCGAAAAAAAACAGCTAGAAACAAGCTAGAAGGTTCCTAAAACCGGAATCGACGAAACGTTTTAGGGCCGGCCCACGATCGAACGCTCGATCGATCTGCCTGTGCGTCGCCTCCACATTTTGCCGCAGCGAGCGGAAATAGGATATTACCCCGTTCCCTTCGCCTGAAGCGCCCTGAAGCGCGCATGGCCGGCCAGTAGCATGTTTCTCGGTGGTGCATTCATTGTTCAGTCTAATCTGTTGGGTTTGTTTTATTTTGTTTGGCGTTTCGATTTTTTTTTGTCTTTCTTCTGTTTTCTATTTCTTCATTGTTTTTCTTCGTTATGCTTTGCTTTTTTATTCTTTCTTGGTTTTCTCTAGTATTCTTTTGCTTCTTTTTTTCACTAGTTAATTTATGGGTTTTTGTGTGTGTGTGGGGGGGGGGGGGGGGGTTATTCTATTTCTTTCTTAGTTTTAATAGTTTTTTTCCCAACACTACTCTACCATTTCTTATACATGAGGCACATTTTTTAATATAAATCTAACAGTTTTCAAAATGACAATTACATTTGTTGCAAATATATGATTTTTTATATTTTCTTTTTACGCACACGATACATTTTTGGTATTCTTCCAAACTATTTTTAAAATGCGTTAAACTTTTTAAGCACACGGTTAATATTTTTCCTAAACATATATTTTAATGTCAACTTTTTTTTCACGCGCATTGTACACTTTTTTTGTACATCATAAATATTTCTGTTCTAAAATGATTCACAGTTCTCCAAATACATGCTTCACATTTTTTTTTGAATATGCCTTTTTTGTGTCTACTTTTTTATGTACACATTCTAAACTTTTTTTGTATACGTCAGGACATTATTTTGTACAGTTTAGCATTTTTAAATACATGATTAATATTTTTTCATATTTATGTTTTGAAATCTATGTGGTCCATACACATTGTACTTTTTTTGTATACACTGATACATTTTTATAGACATCTAACATTTATAAAATACATGATTAATTTTTTTGATGTCTACTATGTTCATCCGCGTTCTACATTCTACATACTGTTTGTAAATTTTTGGATAAATTGGAAATATAATTTTTATACATTTTTTATTTTTTCAAATACGGATTTTTTTCATATTTATATTTTGATATCTACTTTTTTCATAGATATTTTACATATTTTGTATACATCATAAACACTTTTCTGTATAAATTTAATATTTTAAAATTTATATATAAATTCATTTTTTAATGTATATTTAAAATATATTGGAACGTATCCAAAAGTGAAAAAAGGAAAACAAAAATGATTAAGAAACAAAAGAACGCTTAAGTCACCGCCCGCTGGGTTGGCCCATTGACGCAGGATTTGGAAAAATGATCAAGATGGATATCCCAAAAGCGTATGTTGTGATTTGGAAAAGATGCATGGATTGATCGCATAATACAACCATCATTTTCATTATCCATTTTTTGTGGCTGTCATTTTGGGAGAGTGGGGTTGATGGCATGAACTCATTCACCACATCTTAAGGCGATTTCATCCCATTCCATTATATTCTTATACGGCAACTCATTCACATTGCTTTGCATTCGCCATGGGCTTTACGTATTACCCGGATAATGAGCAGCCCGTCAACTCTGAAATTATGCCGAGGCCATTGCCGTGTTGTGGTTGAGGGAGTTCCACTTTCCCCATAGAAAAAGAAAATCAGAGTTTCATTGGCTTGAAAAAAAAAACTTGGTTTCGCCACCCAAGAGTAAAAAAGGAGTTACACCAGTTGATGTGAACTGTAGACAAACACAGTCACAACACGACTCCAAAGAGATGAAAAATGACACATTTACGACTTTGTGGGATTGACACAACCACCTAGCTGTCATACGGCATCTTCCCCGAGTACGCCAACCGATCATGGACATCAATGTCTTTCCATTTCCATTTAGCTACATATGTATACCCAATACCTAAAAGAGGTCCTCTCTAAGTCACATGATTAAAAAACACATAAATATGATATCGTGCTATTTAGAATCCTACATGGATGAAACACAGGCGGCGGTAGTAGAAATGGATTAGTTACAGAGCACGGACAGGGATATAGTGACTTGCCTTTTGACAGTCACGACGTAGTATGCGCCCACCCATCTGTCATTCGTTCTCCATCGAAACATGTGCCATTTCTATTACTGACTCCTGTGTTTCATCCATGTAGGATTCTGTATGGCATGACATCATATTTATGTGTTGATGAATTGACTAATGCATGCTTGATCTGTGTCAGGTCTCAGTTTCAGTGAGAATTAGTATGGATTTAGCAGACAGGATGCAGATTCTATTCAAGCAAACCGAGCACTCCATTTTCTTGAAAGCTAAATCTTCTCTATTCATTGGTCAGCAGGGCTACAACATTTACAAGCAAGGATATTATAGCCTCATGAGCTAATTATATCTAGATAAACCTGCTAATTCGTGGCCCCTTGTTGTTTACCCATTGCTACCATCATAAGCTTGAAAACAGGACAAGTCTGTATCGTTTTTGCAACATGCTGAACCAGTGCGTTGCTAAGTGGGCAGTTTTGGCCTTCAGCCGCCGGTGTCCCTTCGATGGGGAGCGAATGACAGATGGGTGGCCGCATGTTATGCCATGACTGCCAATAGGCAGGTCACTAGATCCCGGTCCAAAGAGCACATTATTGAATCACACTAATTTCAAAATGAAACTGAGCTGCTGGAAGGGCAAGCTCATGTCGTACGGAGGTCAGTTGGTTTTGATAAATTCAGTTTTGATGAGTTTGTCGATGTTCTATTATCCTTCTTTGAGGTCCGGTAGGGGTATGAAAAAAGACTTGACTATTATAGATCCCGATTCTTTTTGGGAAAGTGACGAGGTCAAGAAGAAGTATACACTGGCTAGATGGGATATTGTTTGCAGACCAAAAGACTAGGGTGGGTTAGGGATCGAGAATTTAGAGGTCAAAAATAGATGTCTTCTTAGCAAGTGGCTATATAGAATATCTACTGAGACCGAGGATATGTAGGTACAAATCTTGCGGAATAAATACTTACACTCTAAGACTTTGACCAAGTCACAGCTAGGCCAACAGACTCACCCTTTTGGAAGGGATTAATTAGGACCAAAGCAACTTTCTTAAAACGAGTGAAGTTCCTAGTTGGTAATGGTAATACTACTCGATTTTGGGTGGATACATGGCTAGGGGAGATGCCTTCGGCTTTGCAATATCCATCCTTATATGATATTGTGCAACGTAAGCAGGATTATGTCGCTACAGTATTAAACTCGATACTGCTTAATATAAAATTTAGAAGATCACTAGTAGAGGAATGTTGGAATGCTTGGTTGCACCTGGTCCGTAGGTTGATGGAGGTTCACCTATCGGATCAGCCCGATACAATTCACTGGAAGTCAACTACGAATGGAATATTCTCAATGAAAACCATGTATTCGGACCTAATTGATTCCGGGCCATTGTCGAGGTCGTTGCACATTTGGAAGATTAAAGTTCCGCTTCATATTAAAATCTTTATGTGGTTTGTCCATAAAGAAGTCATTCTAACTAAAGATAACTTGGCAAAACGGAATTGGATTAGCAATTCTAGGTGCTAGTTTTGTGATGAAAATGAGACAGTTAAACACCTCTTTCTCAAATGTCGTCTAGCAAAATAATTATGGCGATCAATTCATATAGCTTTTACGTTCAACATCCAAGGAGCATAAACACGTTATTTGGGACGTGACTTAATGGAGTGGACGTACACTTAGCTAAACATATTCGGATACGAGTATGTACACTACTCTGGGCTATATGAAACACTAAAAATGATATAATTTTTGAGGCACAATTCACCAATTTTTTGCAGGTTATCTACAGAGCTACAACTTGGATCCGTAAGTGGTTCTTACTCACTCATGTGGACTTTAGGGTGCTTATGGTTATTCGGTGCAACCGTTGGGAGACGGTAGCACGGGCTATCTTCTGCCGATTTGCGTGGCGAGCTAACAATAGGCTAGGTGTGTAGGCATCGTAGTTTGTTGCTTTATCACCGGATGTGACATTTTTCCCGGTTGTGGCATTTTTTAGATTTTATTTCGAATTCTACATATTTTTTGAGCTTCTTTGGACCTCATGACTTTGTTATGTTTTTATTTAATAATATTACTGCATGAATTGATTGATGCAGAGGCCGGGGGTGATCCTCCTTCAAAAAAAACACCAATTCCCAAATATAAGAATGCAAAATGGAGTGTATTGTCCTTTTGAATCCTATATGATTACACAACTACAAGAAATTGGATCAAGGAGGATATTTTTTCAAGGAAATAGGTGAATCTACTAATCACACTGCATGTATCTAGTTTGATCCAAAGAGTTTTGGCACCACAAGAAAACACAATAATTGTAACAAGAGGTTTGGGGTGTAACGTTCTTACTCCAAAATAGACTGCAACTCATGAAAATTCTAAGGTTTCATATATTGGTAATTCTAACTACCAACATAGAAAAAATTCCCGAATCCAAATCCTTCAAAAAAACCTATAAAATTCCTTTGAACCAAAGGGGGCCTTGTATTAAAGTAAGTGCATGTCATAGTTGTCATAGACGCATCAAAACTTCTCAATCTCTACTCCTAATGTCTCAGTTGGTAGGTCGCATTCCGGGTTTTATTTTCGTCCCACCTCATCCGGTCTTTTTTGGTACTTCTTTGGTACTTCCTCCCACCTCCCGCTCAGCCGCAATAAAACAAAAAAAACGGTCCAGCCGAGTACCCCACCCGCCCCCACGCGCCCAATCTTCCATTGCATCCAACTAACCCGAATGAGAAAAAACCAGCTAAAGCAAGCCGGCGAAAATTAACCAGCGAAAAAAAATCGCCCCACTCTGCGCCCTCGAGCGAGGTTTCGTGCCCTCGAGCAAGAAACAGTCGCCCGACACTGTTCCCTCCTTCGCCCGCCGCCTCCCTTCGTCCCTTCACCGTCGCCGCCCTTCGTCCCTTCGCCGCCCCCGCTCCATCCATTCACCGTCGCCCTGGCACTGATCCGGCGTGTAAATCGCACATCACAAGCGCCGGCCTCCACTGATCCGGCGCTGGTCCAGGATCCGGCGCCGATCCTGGTCAGGACCCGTCGCCGGAGACGTCCAGGATCCGGCTACACCTTTCACCAGCCGCCGCCGAGGAGCCCTACGCCGCAACCAAGATCCGAGAGGAGCAGCCGCCGCCGAGATCCGAGAGGAGCAGCCGCCGCCGAGGTTCGAGAGGAGCTGGCCATCACGACCTCCCTCCCCAGCCGGCCGCCACCACCTCCTCCCCCACCCCTCCCCCACGTGCCTGGCATAGGTGGGTCTCAGCCTCCCTCCTACCTCTGTCCAAGGCTAGGAACTCCCCTCCCCTCCCGATCTCCTCCCATCGTCCAAGGCCACGAGCTCCCCTCCCCTACCCGATCTGACGAAGAGAGGGCCAGGCCTTCCACTCCGGTGTTCGATGTGGCCAGATCCAGCCGGGGGACTCGCCGCAGAGCCTCCATGTCGGCGGAGCAGCAGCAGCCCAACAGAAGGTGGGTGCCCAATCCGTTTTTTGTTACGAACTGATGTATTTTGCCCTTATGTTGTTGAGTGATAATTTATATGTATTTAATTTACTAGATGAACTGCACACCTGAATGCAGCACTCGTGCAAAGATGCAACATCTTGGTCGGCTGCTTGCGGCGGAGCGTGTGGCTGGTGCTTGCAGCAGTGGCAGAGCAGCGTCGGCGAGCACGGCGCAAGTAGTGGCCAGAGCTACATGGGCCGCTGCAAGCATGCCATCCAGGCAGCACTTCAAGTATGACAATGTCCACTCTACACCAAGGTACGTGGGCACTTGTGCAAATATCTAGCATCTTCATCAACTAGGACTAAGTTATGTGTTTTCTTCTTCCTGGGTCATGCGGTGATAATTTGTTCTGCCTATTGTTTGCAAGTATTAGTCAGTTGGGAGATGAGGTGGTTTGCCATATAAGAAATAGAGTAAGGACAAGAAGGAGCTTTAATTGGGTCATGTCATGGTGAACTTGGAGCACAGAATTTTACAGGAGATGGTCATGGTAAAACAGGGTGCTTAAGATCTAGGGAAGTATAACATTTTTTTGGAAAGCTAAGTAAAACAAATTTACTTTCTGGGTCTAATTTAATTTTCTATGTTCATAATTTCTTGCGTGAATAGATAGACCAAGCCGAGCAGGGCATCAACTATCTACTCATGCTTTGGTTCATTTTCTTGGAGTATTTGTGTTCTTAAATTCTTAATCTTGGTTTTCACTCATTTGTGCTCTATCCTGTGAAGCTAGATTTGAATTTGTTGTCATAGAAACAAAATTTTTTATCGCCTTTAATAGTATAGAGATAATCCAGTTACGTATGCAATCCTCAATGAGGATAATTTTTTTCTGAATCACTTAGCAGCCTCTGCATCCTTCTGCCTTAGCCTGATCAATTTTTCCCACTATGTCGTTTTTTTGGCCAACATATTGGAACGAAGGTGTGTCTCCATTTCAAACATGCATCCGTTGAAAATTTGGTGTCAACCAGTATCTGGAGGATTTCATCAATGTTCCTCATATTTCTAATATTAGGATATTAGAAATCCCCTTTTCCCTACAATGTTTATCTTTTCGGTCTTTTAAATAATGACAATGTTTCTTGGTGTGCCAGTGCCCAGTTGTGTATATTCTTGGACCTTTTACATTCGATATTAACAATCCAAAACTTAACACTGTTCTAGCCTTCTAGAGGAACTTCCATTTAATGTTATCAAATTTCTTGCAGCAAACTTCAAAGTTCTCGATAGTTTTGCTTGCTAAATTTCCACAGGCTCACATATTTTAGTGTTGTGCTGTTTAGATGTCAATATGATGCCCATTTCTTTTACAGGTAAGGCAAGAGATCCGTCTGCTGGTACTATGATTGGTCGCTGCACTACGCTGGCCGAGGCCACACGTCATCACCTACCCCACCATGCTGCACCTTTGGATTGCTTGCTGCCGAGCCCGACGCCATCTGTCGCCCCTTAACACTTTTTTAAAATCATGGAAAATCTCTTGGTTTCTTTACCATGTTGTAATTTGTTTCTATGCTTTACATTTTATTGCGTCATGTCTCCAGGACGGTGTTTTCTAAACTACAGTTGCATTAGCATGAGGCTCTTGTGTAATATGCAGGACTACTTCCAAACAACATACAACTTCTTCTAGATGTCCTCACACTTTCTATTTCCAATGCATAGAACCCAAAAATATGCTTTTCGGATGTCTCAGGTATGGAATTAATCACTACTACAAGCTTTGTCTACACTTCATAAGTTATATGGAGCAAGTTGATCTTTAGAAGAATAACATGTGAAATTCAACTTTTGGATTTGTTGAATTAATATGAATGTAGCCTTCTTCCTTCTTGGCCAATAGGTGCTCGAGTTCTTTATCTAATGTGGGTACTGAATATATGTGAGTCCTGTTGTAGCATATGAAAGGAGCCTTGATTGTTGAGGATTTCACAATTTATTACATCTTTTATCATGATATATTAAATAACTTGCTGGTATGATCTGGGAGCAGATTGTTGCTTTTGTTGGTGAGCCAATCAAGCAATTGGAATAACTATAAATTTTTGTTAATTGCACTCCAGGTTATCTGCTATCAGATTGTTCATACAACGTGCCACAGCCACTTCTGCAGGTAATATGCTAGCATGTCTTCTGATTAGTTTAGCACATGGATTGTTAATGTTTTTTCTGCCATGTTGCTTGATAGTTCCAGCCCATTGGATTTTCACGTGCTCGCTTGTGAGATGGATATAGTTGTGCATTTTGTGTTTCCTGCTATTTTGCAGACCTCTTCCTCTGTTTATAGGCTCCATTGAATAACATGTGAAATTACAATGAAGATCAGTATGTGTTTTGATAATATTTCTTCTAACTTGTTTTTAAGCTGAATCTTGACAAAAGAATCCATACATCTGTTACTCTTTGCGCTAATTCTCTTATTGCAGAGATCAGATAGTTATGTTTTTTTAAATGGAACATGCACTAGGGTTGCTCCAGGATCTCTTGTCCAACCCTCAGCTAGACCATTATGGTTATCTCTGTTATGTTTTTAAACGCATGTCACCTTTTTTGCTTACGGTATACTCATATATTACAACGAAATTAGAAGTGGGCCGCTACAGCATTAGTTGTGCTTGCTGCAATCGTTGGTAATGCACAACATTCAATTATATTTTACAACATGGCAATGGCTCAGGAATCAAGAGACATCAGATCTGCTTTTTAAGCTTTTTCTCAGGGGGGGGGGATCACGGGCGGCACACGCCTTGTCCCCCTGTTTGCGGTGGCGTATCGACATGAACACAGGGGGAGGGGATCGAGCCGAACGATTGGTGAGGTACTCCTTTCCGGTTCTTCAAAAAGTACGGTGTAAAGGAGAGAGGGAGCCAGGGTGAATGTGAGGTGGACATTATCCAGTTCTACAGGAGAGGCTTCTAGCGAGAAATATTCCGCTACAGCGGAAAATCGAGCAGGAAGGGGAGGGTCCGACAGGAAAAAGGAAGGTTGCGTCGTGGTGGGGGGTGACAGCTTTCAGGTCGTGATCTACACACACGCGATCTGTGGATGCCTCGATCTGAGCCCAGGAGGAACTCGAGGACGAACAGAAAACACACACGAACACGGGAGACAGTTTTGCGACGCCTTAATTCCAGCGTCTTTTCTGTTTCTCTTCTTTTATTCAACAGGGAAAACAAACTGAGCGACTTCTACGCCACGACCCAACATGCTCGCACCATCCCACGGCTTCAGATCGTGGACTCGCTCGTGCTACGAAAACGCTAGACACGACTTGGCCGCAATGTGGACTAAGCACGCTTCTGGCCATACAGAAACATGTACGTACAAAACACGTACAGATAAACTCCTAGGTGTCTATAACTGAAACACAAAGAAGAAAGACGTACAGTCTTAGGAAACTAGGAAAGAGGACAAGGTTAACAACAACAATCACCTCCTTAAACTTGTCACTTGCCTTTCATTGCCCTCATGCCAATCCTCTCCCTCATCTCCAGAAATTTTATTCTTCCAAGCGGCTTTGTGAGTATGTCAGCCAACTGATCGCCACTACGGACATGCTCCACGGACACGGATCCTGACTCCACCATGTCGCGGATGAAATGATATTTAATATCAATATGCTTACTCCTGTCATGGTAGACCGGGTTTTTGCAGAGAGCTATAGCTGACTGGTTATCAATTTTCAGCAATACTTGATCAACCTCCTGCCCGAGCACATCAGCTAATAGCCTCGCCAACCATATTCCTTGACAAGCTGCATATGCGCCCGCCATATATTCAGCTTCACATGATGAGACAGCGACGACTTTCTGTTTCTGTGAGAACCAAGTGATCAGACAAGGGCCAAGATAGAACATAACTCCACTTGTGCTTTTTCGATCATCAACATCCCCAGCCATATCACTGTCACTATAGCCATACAGGCGCAATGCTGTTCCTTCCTTCCTCTCATAACAGCACCCATAATCCAGTGACCCCTTCACATATTTAAGGATGTGCTTGACAGCAGCCAAGTGTTCACTGGTTGGTTTCTCCATGAACCTACTGACAATACCGACAGGGAAAGCAATGTCCGGTCGTGTATGAACTAAGTACCTGAGACTTCCAACAATGCTACGGTATTCAGTAGCATCTACTGGTGGAGCTGTACTGGTTTTCCTCAATTTCAGTTTGGGTTCCATCGGCACATGTGCTGGGTTACAGTCCATCATTCCCGCCTTCTCAAGAATTTTTGTAGCATAGCCTGACTGACAGAGAAAGATGTTCCTTGGACTTTGTCGTACTTCTATTCCAAGATAATATGACAGCAACCCCAGATCACTCATACTGAATCTGTCTTTCATTTGCTTTTTGAAAGAAGCCACTTCTTCAGTGCTTGTTCCAGTAATGATTAAATCATCTACATATACTCCAACCAGCAACTTGGATGTGCCATGACACTTCTTGTATAGGGCGTGTTCCAGAGGACATTTTTCAAAACCTAGTTGCACTAGAGTTTGATCCAACTTTGTGTTCCATGCCCTTGGAGCTTGCTTCAGACCATACAAAGCTTTGCTCAATTTCAGAACTTTTTCTTCCTCTCCATTCACTTCAAACCCTGGTGGCTGTGACACAAACACTTCCTCAGCAAGTTCACCATTTAAAAATGCTGACTTTACATCCATATGATGTATTTCCCAACCCTCCTGAGCTGCAAGTGCAATGATAAGTCTGATGGTTTCCAAACGAGCAACAGGTGCATACACCTCCTCAAAGTCAATTCCATGCCTCTGAACATATCCCTTGGCTACTAACCTGGCCTTATGCTTCACTACGTTGCCATGTGAGTCCTTCTTCAATTTAAAAACCCACTTAAGACCAATTGGCTTTGTACCTGGTGGTAGATGCGTGAGCTTCCAAGTCTTATTTTCTTTAATGGAGCTCAACTCGTCCTGCATTGCACGCCTCCAGCATGCATCTTTGCTTGCCTCCAGGTACGAGGTTGGTTCAGCCATTCCCAACATACACAAGCTATATTCATCACCATCAATCTCGAAAGTTTCATCATAAATATCGTCGAGCAGCCGGTACCTTTGTGGTCCTTCTGACGTTGTTGGTTCTGAAACATTTGTTGGTGGTGATACAGAGTTTGGGGATGACTGCACCGCCGTCATCGGGGTCTCTGGTTCAGCTGTACTTTCAGAACTTCTCACCTCGTGATCAACCTGCAATTTCCCAGGTATTGGAGATGGCATGGGCACGCCAACGTCCAGATGTGCACCATACTGAACTGTGAAGGTAACACTACTCGGCTGTGTCGGTTCAGTCTTCTCTGAAACCCAATCCCACTGTCCATCTTCTTCAAATACTACTTCACGAGAGATGTGCAGTTTGTTTGTCCTTGGATCAAACATTCTGTATGCCTTTGAATTTGGCTCATACCCAATGAAGATCATGACCGAACTGCGATCAGCCAGCTTGGGAAGATGTGCACCAATTTTCTTAACATGTCCAAGACATCCAAATGTGCGCAGAAAATGCACATCCGGTTTCTTCTTGTACAGAGCCTCATATGGAGTCATATTTGGGACACTCTTAGTTGGTGCACGGTTGAGCAGAAAAACTGCAGTGGCTACAGCTTCACCCCAGAAAGTACCTGGCAATTGTTTGTTCTTCAACAGGCTCCGCGCCATCCCCACGACAGTTTGGTTTCGGCGTTCAACCACACCATTTTGTTGCGGCGAGTACGGAGCAGTGAGATGGTGCTTGATCCCCAAATCTTCACAGAACTGAACAAACTCCCTTGAGGTGAATTCGCCTCCTCTATCTGTCCGAAGTGCCCTGACAGTCAGTTTCAATTCAGTCTCAACTGATGCCTTGATCTTCTTCACTGCACCTAGTGCCTCATCCTTGCTTTTGATGAGCACAACCCACATATAGCGAGTGCAATCGTCCACTATCAACAAGAAGTACTTTTTCCCACCAAAAGTTGCTGGAGAAATTGGGCCACAGAGATCTCCGTGCAACAGCTGCAGAGCTTCGTCTGCGCGAAAGTTAGCTTCAGCAGGAAATGGTCTACGGCGCTGCTTAGCGACCAAACAGCCATCACAAAACCGATCACCTTGATCTATCAATGGTAAACCTCTCACCATCTCCTTCTGACCTAAAATTCTTAGCGCTGAGAAGCTCACATGACCATATCTTGCATGCCAAAGCCATGCGTCATCACCTGACTTGGACAGCAAACACTCTGGCAATGTGATGTCAATATGAAACACATACAGCCGGTTTTTGGTTCTTCTCACTTTAGCTAGCACCTTGCACTCTCGGTCTTGCACCACCATCACTCCATCCTCAACTGAATATTTGCAGCCTATCTCGTCAAGCTGGCCGAGGCTAATGATATTGTTTTTCAGCCTCGGTATGTAGTACACCTCAGTCAAGATGCGGTGATCACCAGTGTATGCCTCAAACAAAACCGAGCCTCGTCCCTCGATCTCAACAGTGGAACCATCTCCAAATTTCACTGCACCGCGAATGGAATGATCGATCTCTGCAAATTTGTTTAAGCACCCAGTCATATGGTTGCTAGCCCCGGTGTCCAAATACCAGGCCTTATCCATGCTTCCCTGCAGCTTAGGTTGTACTTTGTCCTCGTGCAGCATCACAGTTTCACTCACTGTCTCTGTCACCTCAACCAGAGTGCACACCTCTGTCAACAACAGTGCTGGATCCTCATCAACTTGCTTTTGCACAAGATTGGCCTTCTCTCGCTTCGGTTCCGGGCAATCAGAGGCGAAATGACCATTGACATTGCAGTTAAAACACTTAACTTTTGAAATATCAAACTTACGATGCTTTTTCTGCTTGCCCTTCCCATTGTTCTGGCCATGGTCACCACGACCTTTGTCCTGGCTGCCGCCTTGTCCTCCGCCTCTCTTTGCACCGGAACCTGAGGCACCGCCACTGTCAGTCGATTTCTTTCCTTTCATCAGCGATTCGAGGGCACGTGTGACGAGCATCAGCTGCTCATCCTTGTCGCTGCGGTTCTGCCGGCGCCCGCGCTGGTTCTCCTCGAACGCCGTGAGGCGCCCAACTGCCTCCTGCAGAGTCATCGTCGACATGTCACCCCACTGCTCGATGGTGTTGACGATGTCAGCGAAGCGATCCGGGACGGCGCTGAATAGACGCTCCACCACGGCCTCTTCCCCAAGGGTGACGCCGAGGGAGCGGATCTCGCTCACCAGTGTGGTGAGTTTCCTGGCAAACTCCGGGATAGTTTCCCCGTCCGCCATGTCGAGGCGATCGAACTGCCTTTTCAGTTGCCGCGCGCGTGCCTTCTTCACGCGATCCTCTCCGACGCGGGCACATCGGATCATCTCCCACGCCTCCTGCGCGGTGTCACAGTCCGCAACCTGCAGCATAACATGATCCGGGACGGACTGGGAGAGCGCCGCGAAGGCCCCCTCGTCCGCCGCTTGGTCGTACTCACCGGAGCCATCAATCGCCGACCAGACACGTAGCGCCTTCATCAACACTTTCATCTTGATAGCCCACAAAGAGTAGTTCGTGTCCGTCAGCATGGGGTACTGCACGGGCACATTGGTGGCTCTCGACGGAGCAGCCAGCACCACGGCGCCATCACCGTCGCCTGTGCTCGGCCTCCTGGCTGCCGGCGGCGTGTACTTTCCGCCACCGCTGCCGCCGCTCTTCCCGTCGCTCTTCTTAGGAGACGTATCCCCCATCTCCACCAATCGCCTCCGATCACCGCCGCCGGACGCCGCAGGAACCTAGAAACCCGAAGCTCTGATGCCAATTGACAGCTTTCAGGTCGTGATCTACACACACGCGATCTGTGGATGCCTCGATCTGAGCCCAGGAGGAACTCGAGGACGAACAGAAAACACACACGAACACGGGAGACAGTTTTGCGACGCCTTAATTCCAGCGTCTTTTCTGTTTCTCTTCTTTTATTCAACAGGGAAAACAAACTGAGCGACTTCTACGCCACGACCCAACATGCTCGCGCCATCCCACGGCTTCAGATCGTGGACTCGCTCGTGCTACGAAAACGCTAGACACGACTTGGCCGCAACGTGGACTAAGCACGCTTCTGGCCATACAGAAACATGTACGTACAAAACACGTACAGATAAACTCCTAGGTGTCTATAACTGAAACACAAAGAAGAAAGACGTACAGTCTTAGGAAACTAGGAAAGAGGACAAGGTTAACAACAACAGGGGGAGGGGGGGATTTTTATGTCAGCCCACACGTTGGAGATGACAATGTAGATAGTCTCTAGAAAATTATATTTCTCCTTCACATATGGTCTAGATTTAGGGGAGCATGGACTATCTAGACGGTTGAATTTTGGGAGCGTGCTGCACACCATTTTGATATCCGAACACGTCCGGACGTATGACGAACAGATGAGTTTTGACCCTAAAGACGACCTTAATAACTTTTTGATTTATTTATATGCATTATGCCCAATCCATTTTGCCAAGTCATAGTTTTAGGACTATCACAACATATGTATTACTTTGCACCCATGTCCTCTGTCAAATTTGTTCAGTGCAAAGCATTAATACTATGACCAGCTATCCAATTTGCAGTCCAGATATATTGTTTCCATAATCAGCAATGCAAATTTGGGGCAGCTTCAATTTTCTTGTCTGATTTTATTTTGCAATCTATAATCTGAACTGAAAGACAGGGGTACATGCGCTCAGGTTTTGTAGTTGACTAACCATTAGTAATGCAAATTAGGAGCCCCTTTAATTTCTGTGAGCTGCAAGTGCAGTTGACCAATAATCTCATACTTGCTCATAAGATGGTGAACTGAATCAACACGCCTCTTTTGGTTCCAACAAAAAATTCCATGCTTAGGACTGTAAAATCACTTCTGTGTAATGTTCATATGGGTCCGGAGGACATTTTACACTTGATGTTTACTTGTGGACGAGCGAAGCAAGTCTGAGCTGCCCTGGGTCTTCTAGAAATTATTGAAGAAGCATCACGTATCGATAGATCTCGATCCTTTGTGTTGGAAGAGCTGCTGCGTCGGACTATTATAGTTCATATCATAATGTTGATGCCTCTTTTGATATAGCGCTCAAATAAGATTAGGAGGAAGGGCATCACACTCTCCGAGAGCAAACAAGATACCACGTACCGATCCTGTCAGTGCATGTAATATCACTATGTTGTATTAACAAATCTGCCTAATGTTGTATTAACAAATCTGTCTTTTCTTTTTTCACATTGTGTAGGATTTAGAATTATGACAAGGAGTCAGGGACACAATCAGATTTATACCATCCGTTGTGATGATACAAGGAAAGTAAACATATACGCATATTGTGTTCAACGTGATGATACAAGTGAAAGCTGGCCTACGCTGCCAACTGATCTGCGGCAGCGTGGAAGGAGTGTTCAAAAGCAGCAGGAACAGTTGTTCCACTGCTGGTCGGAGGGAGAGCTTGGCAAGGGAGATAGAGGGAGCTCTACAACCACGATCTTGGCATACAACCCGATGGCATCATGCCCACTTAAGCTTCTTCCATGTTCCAATTCTTGCATTTGTTGGTCTTTTACTGTCAGAGCTTACGAAATCCATTACAAATGGAGGTGAGGCCAAGTCGTGAACTTGCTGAGACGTCTTTGCCTTGAATTCTAAGGCTTGAATCTAAATGGAGGTGAGGCCAAGTCTTGAACGAATACTAAGGTTTGCATCTTTTATAAAGCTTGACAATTACTGTGTAGTTTCAGTTAACATGATAGTCACGCGTGGTGAATCTCTTTTCTTGTCCAGAGATTTCACGAATCCAATATTGCCTACAGAACAACATCCTAGGGCCCTCCCAGTTTGATTCTCTTTATTTTGCTATATCTCAACTATTACATACATCATTTATGCTCTGAAGCTAACCATTGTATGCTTTGATTGGTTGGAGCGGCAAGGTTTTCCAGATCCTGGGAGTCTATCCCTTCCAACAATCTGGAGGTAGCATAGTACATCCGTACTCACAGGTTGGTGTCTGACTGTCTTTGAATGGTGTTGCTGCAGTGTTGTTTTCCAATGATTAATTTGCAGAAATTGATTATCTGGACATACATGTTTGCTATGTTTGCATCTTGTTTACATATCCCTGTGAGTTCTCTTACAGGAAGAATATGAGTTTGGTGTTTCTTTACTGCCTGGAGCGCCGAGTGTCTGGTACCAATGAACGGTGCACACTGATAGTCAGTGATTTGAACACTAGCTTATGCCAGATTTTACCGGTTCCGTTTTGAGCCTTGGAAGGCTCATTTCACAATCTTAATATTTTGACTACCTTTTCAAATGCCAGAGTATATTTTATATAGAAAATACCGACTGCAAAGTTATACTATCAAGTAAATTCCACACACAAAATAAATAAGAGAAACTTATATGTAACGTTGGCAGATGCTTGTTGGCATGGAACGGACATTGTGGATCCAGTGTGAGAATCTCATAGCTGCACTAACTAATTGTACTATTCTTTTAGAATGACAGCCTCCCTAAGTTTGTTTCATTTAAAATGGTTTGCCTCACTAATTGTATGTTAGGCTGCAACATCCTTAGTTCCTCCACATACGACCCTGCGACTAAACCGAGCCGCATACATCTACAATGCTTTTGTGTTGCTGATGCTGTCGCGGCCTCCCCGCATGGGTTCCCAACCTCTGTTCGCCGGCCCGCGCCCCCACATCTCCTCACATTAGTATGGCTGCCGGCTGCAGAATCGACGAGGAGGTCGCAGTGGAGGGGTGGTGCTGCAGTGGCTAGCAAGATATCATAAGCTCTCCTTTGTTCTTTTGTGTTTGAATCAGATTCAGTGGTTCTTGATTTTACAGTCATGTATCGACCACCATTGGGTAAGCTCATCAAGGTTTATCTTGGTTGCAGTTTGCATAAGCTAGGTTTGGATTACACTGACCTTTGCCAGATATATTTGCTTGATAGGTCGATTGCATTATATGCTAGAGGGTGCAATGACTTGTTTTTTAATGCTTGTATCATGTGCACCCTAGAGCCGTAACACTGGTTGTTTCAGGCCCTAAATAAAATCTGACACTTGAAAATTATCGGGGCATGCCGTTTGAACTACCACACCCCATATAAAATGGTGGATTATGCCATGATCGTATAAGTCTTGCTTACCCTGTAATTATGTTCATATGTTTGGACAGAGGGAATATGTCTGAGCCACCGTTATGTGTTTCTACTAATTAAAGAACAACTAGGGTCACTTGAAAGAAGACGAGGTATGTTGCGGGGCTGTTGTCGATTCTTGCCTATTTGTCATTGGTTATTCTGTTTTGGCGGAATTACTATGTTATCAAATTTGAGTGTTCAACAACTTGCAGAAGTAATTACATGCCAAATTTCTAAATCTTAGTTCATATGCAGCTGGAAGAATTCCACGATAGACCATTGCTTCAAGGTTGGGAGCGGCCACAACATAATTGACATCAAAACCAGATCTGGGTCCTACATATCCGGTCTTGCTCGGTGAGATTTCTATTTTCCAATCCGTTATATACCTATGATTTATTTGCTACATGAGGTAGTGGCGGGATCACCTTTACAATGCCAAATTATATTTCTATTTCTACAGTATTAGCTACTATCCAACAGCATGTGTTTACACTCTCATCAGTTAACAGAGTGATTAGTCATAGTAAACTATGTGCCAGCTTATGTGAGTCCAATCGATCTATCTTTTACCGGCATTCCCCATTGTGTAAATTGGGATTATTTGCACCAGCCTTCATACACTCCTAAAACATGGTAGGGAAGACAAGCAAATAGGCACCAGTGGAGCTATGGCAAGGCTCAAAGGGCCATGGCCCGCCCTGGGCTAGAGTGAGAAGGAGTTTTACATGAAGTTTATCCCACAATATTGCATTGATTTTTAGTTTGGTGGTGCTATTTGCACTACCCAGCCCGCCAACATTTTTTAGGTAACTCCGCCACTGCAAATAGGTATCACGATGGTTGCTGCCTAGAGGGAAGTGAGAAGAAGAGAAGACACAACATGGAGAGGAAGACAATCAGATATATCACTTGTTGCTTTACATCTTTTGTTTGAGCCTTGCTACCTGATTGCTCTTGCAATTGAGGTTTTCCAGTGAGCGTTTTATTACATAGATAGGCTCTTTCTGATGACAGCAAGGCTACGACAATGAGTAGGCATGCTCTTTTAAAAATGGGTAGGCATACTCTTTTCAAAATGAGTAGGCATCTTTCCTTTCTGAATAATGGTAACATTAATTTGTTTACTTGTTAAGATTCCCCTTGAATGACTTACTATTGTTATGCACTTATGTTGAATGAAATTTCATCCATTTTGTAGTATCCTACAATGGTTTACAGATGGTGTGGCTCCTTGCACTAAGATGATCGATCAGAGATCTAGAGTCCTCAATACAGTCGATGACGCCTCCTCAAGATTCACTTCTTTGTAGCCCCCAACCTTGGTATAGTATAAAAACCTACAAATAAATCAGAAGAATAGGCAATTATCGGATGCTTATGTTTGTTGGTGTAGTAGCCCTCTTAAGTCCAGTCCTAGAGAAGTGTGTCGTAGAAGCATATCAGGAAGACATGGACGTGGATATGCATTATGGTTGTATTATGGACGTGGATATGGTCGCTATATTAGCTATATCTTTTACATATTTTTCTGAGTTTGTTCTCAGGGGTGTGTCGCGGCTACCTGATAACGATCCAATATGGTTGTTTTATGATCTTGTCAAGATATTTCACACCATATGGATTAACTATCACCAGTTTTAGTTAATGATTCATGATATTTATCTCCCAATGATTATCTGTCCGCACAGTTGCATGCAACTACAAGTACAAACTAATTTTTTAACTTCCATTTCTTGATCAATTGACATTGGAAAGTTAGCACTATTAACGCACTTTTTGAAGAACACTGCTAATACACTAAAATCTATTTGAAACTTATTTTATGGAATACAAAGATTACTTTTTGATATATATGAAATATAAACTCCTCTACACTAGAAGCACAAAGAAACATGAAATGGAACCCCACCTTGAAACACGTAAAAACAGATATGATGTTGGTCTATGATATACCCCATTAACTGCAAAATTTAGCATGATGATGATGGAAGAAAGTTTTAATCAAGGTGTTATTTTCGAGCAAAAACCCAACATTTTATTATTTTCCCTTGATTGCATGCCTCATTATTTAATCACCGATGCACATATGCTACCTTCATGTTTCAATCATATTTACTTACTCTTCCAAGGAATTTATGGCCAGATGTGTTCAAATGCTTTTATCTTTTGAACATGTTTTCATATGAATGAACTGTGGTGCTTTTACTTTTCATTAAGGTTGCTTGACCAAGGTTGTTTAGTGATTGTGTGCACTCCATATGCATCGCCTTTGTCGAGTAAGAAAAACATGTTTTATCTCTGATTATTTCCACATAATCTTCTTTCGGTTATTTGATTTTCTTTACGTTTGTCCCCTTATGCTCCTCTTATTCCCTCAATAAAGTTTGGCCTTGTAGCAACGCACGGGGACATACCTCGACAATAGCTATTTCAAAAAAGAAGCAAAATGAGCGCATGATATATACCATTTCATATATCATGGCAGCAAAAACACATTGTGGTGGTCGCTCTGAGCTACGACGATGTGCATTTCTTAGCACCGGGAATTGGCCTAGGATGTCGTGGAGGGGAGAGGAGGGGGCGGGTGACACCGTGGAGGGAAGGAGAGATGGCGGTGAGAGGAAGGTGCGGGTTGAATGACGTGGCGTTGAGGGGAAGCAGCAGCAAGAGGCCATGGCGAGGAGAGATTGTGGCGACGAAGCCGTGACAAGGAGAGCAAGCAGGGAGAATGAGATGTGAGTGTGAACGTTCTGCCATGCAATGAGAGTCAGAGATTGAACTGTTTTGTTTATTGTAAGGTGAGAAGAAAAGGAGCTGCTGTTTGCTTTTTTTTTTGTGTGGGAAAAGCGACTGTTTGTTGTGAGAAAAATATCACATACCTTTTTATACAGTGAAAAATAACACATACCCTAGCCAGTCATTTTTGGAGAATAATTACCAAATGAGTTCCTTACTAAAATTCGGATGCGACTTACTCTACTAAAAAGCAGATGCCACTCACTCGGACTACATATATTGTATATGGGCTTATCTTATTTTTTTATTTTAATATGTGTTTATATATCGCTTTTGTTGATTAGAGATAAGAACTATGGCTTCGGATGATGCTTTGAAAATGTCAATTGACAAAGCTTTATGATTGGCGGACTGAAAAATCAACAATTAGAAGAGACATATATAAATAGTGGTTCTTCTTTATATATTTGTTGCACATGACAATATAGAAGATGTATTTTCATATATGCTTATTTTTGCAGAGTATGAGAGAGATGAAGATGTATGATGTCGACATTCAAAAGGAATCCTTTGACAAGGTTTCCAGCATAGTGTTGTTCGAAGTGGCCTAAAATTCACCGAATTACATACAATAATACACGTATATATGTGCAACCAGAATAAAAGATTAAAAGGCCCATGGCAACGCACGGGCACTCTACTAGTAGGTTTAACTTAGCACTCAGTCGTGGGTAGGTGAGTTGTCTAGTGCTCCAAGCCAGCCGAGGTCACCTCCCGTGGAGCAAATATCCTGGCCTAGTTTCTCATCTGTTTTCCTTATCCTCTGGTCTCATTTTTTAACCTCTCATTGTGGTGTAGAAAAACAATCCATAGAGACTTACATGGAAGAAAGTATGAACTTGACTTTTGTATCATGAGACGAGCACCATTGAGCAACTCTAGCAGACCCCGCAAAAGGCCCCTACCCGCAAAATAACCGTCAAAATGCGGGCCGGCGCAGAAAATCCCGCCCGAACAGACACCGCATCCGCGTCCGACCCGGAATTTTTTTTGCCGAGCGCGGCAAAAGATCTTCCCGACCTCTAGTTTCACGGGGCAGGAGCATGACCCAAGCTCGATCCCTATCTGCAGCGCGATTTGGCGGGAGGGACATTTCCGCGCGGCCATTCCCTCTCCTCCCAGCCCCAACCACCATTGCTCCCGCCACCTCCCGCTCCCGTTCATCCTCCTCGGCGATCTGTCGCCCCAATGGATGACACCTTGCCCTCCCTGTCTCCGTCAAGGTCGCGCATGCTCAATCCCCTCGGGCGGATCTCGTCGCCGGCAATATTGGCCCCGACGTCGCCGAAGGCGCCACCGCGGCTGCCCGCAAGCGTCAGGGCAGCGTGCTCGTGCAGGGCGGGAACCCGGCTGCCCCCGTCGGCAAGGCCCGTGCTCCGGGTGCCAACGTGGCTGCACGATCCTGGCCGGCGGCGACGAAGGTCGCCAAGGTCCTGGGCGCAAAGCGGAGGAAGATTCCGGCTACAAGGCGGCCGGCTACTTCATCCACTCCCTCCGGCCCGGAAATAGGATCGACGGCAATCCCGCTCAACGGTGCTGCTCCTACCGCAGCCGATGTGTTCGACGAAATGCACCTCCAAGTGGAACCGTGGAGTCCGACCATGTCAGTTCATTTTACCTTTGTTCAAGTTGCGCAAATCACATTGCATCATTCAAAATGATTGCATCATGTGAAACATTGCATTGTTCAAATTGTATAGGACAAAATTGCCCAACATAGGTACAAAGACATGGAGGCTTTGGAAGGAAAATTCTTCAAACTAAATCATTATTGGGAGTTGCTCAAGAATTACGACAAGTGGGCATTGATAGAGAAAGAGTCCCCACCGAAGAGAGGTTCACTTATAAACATGGATGAAGAAGATGATGATGGTGGCCCAAGGAACTTGAACAAGCCCGATGGCGACAAGGTGGATTCGGTGGGGGCTTTGGAGCCAATGTCGCCGATGCATTCAGTGCACTAGCCGATGATTTCAGTGTCGGCGTTGGCACAAGCGTCGGAGGTGGATTCGGCGGCTCCGATGATCTCCATGGACTAGATGGCGCGGAGTGAAGATCGACCAAGATGATGCCGGACATGGTCGTCGCTTTTGCAAGTCCTTTTGCGTTTGTCCTATCAAAACTATGCTTTATATCGCGGGCGAACTATGTTTTAGCGTTTGAATTTGAACTCATTTGTCCGAAGTTGAACTCATTTTAGCTTATTGGGGTTTTTGGTTTGCGGGTCGGCACGGTGCTGCCCGAACAGACCCCGCGTAGCCAACCCATAAAGACGCATATTCGGTGAATATGCCTTTTTACGGGTCCGTTTTGCGGGGTCTGAGTCTATCCTCGGCCGCCTCGGCCTGCATATGCCCTTTTCGGCGAACTGCAAAACACATATGCGGGTTCGCATTTTGTGGGGTCTGCTAGAGATGCTTTTATAGAAGTTGTGTCCATACAGACTGTACATGGAAAAAAGCATGAACTTGACCTATGTACCACGAGACGAGCACCATTAGAGAAGTTGTGCCTTCCCTTTTGTTGCAAACGGTGAGAACAAATCTCAGTCATCAATCTCTCACTATGGGTATCCCTCTCCATACGGTAACATGCAAATTGATGAGCATAACCATTGCTTGTGATCGTAAACCAAAACTGTGTTGCAGACTGAAATTTGTATAACAGAACCCCCGATATATGCCCTCTTGCATAATTGACGCACCCCATATTTGGCCACCCTGTTTGTTCAAGGCGATTCAGTGTGCAGACCCTGTTATATATATAGCCAAGAAAAAACTTGAATTTTGGTCTTACCTACTTTTGCCAATCACTTGCAAATCAATTACTCCATTTTGATGGTCATTATTAAATTTTGATAAAGAAATCAAATTCAGGATAGATTTAAATCCGAAGTATCGAAACAACAGACTAAATTTAAATAAAATTGCTTTCTTTTTTCTCAACCACTTACCCAAATGAAAGGGCGTGATATTTTTGGAGAAGGCATTAATAAGATACTCCCTCCGTCTCAATCTTGTCTTAGATTTGCCTAGATACAGATATATCTAATACTAAAACGTACTAGATACATTCGTATTTATACAAATTTAAGACAAGAATTTTGGGACGGAGGAAGTATGTACCACTCCACCTGTCCAGAATCCAAAACTTTCTTTCAGTTGGAGGTGACATTCCCTTCCAAACAATCTATGATTTCGGTCTTCAATAAGTGTTGCGTGAGTGCGTACATACTTTATGGTGTGCATATTACTACTTACTACGTCTATGTTGCAGTTGCCTTTAGAAAACCAAAAGAGAGTAGAAAAAAAATTGTCATCCCAAGTGGATTGAAGGTCGCTTGCGTTTTTTTTTTTTTGAGAAAGAAGGTCGCTTCGCTTGCGTTGACACAGGGATTTTTAACTAAACTTGGTCCCGACCGCGTGCAGTGTCCTGCAGCTGTGTAAGCAAGGTTACACTATCTCCTCGCAAAATGATAAAATAAACAAGAAAACACTATCGGCGTATTTCTTCTCGTCGTTGTTGCTGAACTTTATACGTGCGTTGTAGCCTTTTTTTGACATACTCGCTAGCCTCCTAAAAAATAAGTGGCCATTGTGAAAGTACTACCTCCACTTCAAAATATAAAGTTTATCAATTTTAAGAAAAGCCAGACTTCTCTATGTTTGACTATGTTTTGAGAGCAAAAATCAAAAAATATAATACACACCATGACATACATTTTTATATTTTATTTAGGGAAATTTTACGATGCATCATAATACACCAAATCACGTGTATTATATGGGCGATCTAACGGATTAGAATAATTGGGCCTTTTTGAGCCCAAGGGTATTATTGACCTAAAAAAATTTATACCTTTAATCGGCCCAATTAAGTCCAGGGGTATTCTCGTCCGAAATTTTTCGATTAAATTAATTGCATTAATAAAACACTTCATTATAGAGGTCCAATCATCGTGCGTACTCTTTTGAAATTTGGTTCGAGCGGTTCGCCCTCTCTCCTCCTCTCGAGCCCTAACCTCGACGCCCTCAATCGCCGCCGATCACCCCCGGCTACCTCGATCACCGCCGATCGCACTCGCCGTGTCACTCCTTTCTCCTGCTCCTACCCCCTCCATCGGAAGTCACCCCACTCGGGTCGCGGCGCCAGATCTTCTGACGAGCCTCCCCTCCTTCCCCGAGCGGACGCCACCTTCCCCGACCCGAGAGGCCACATCATCCTCATTGACGTGCTTCAACTTTTTCATGCCGGATCTTCGCTGTAAGTGCCTAGCCATCTCAAATCTTTGCTGGTCCCTTATGCTTATAGTACCAATAGGGGTCGGATTTGATTAGGGTTTAGGATATGTCATGTGAGGTTTAGGGTTTATGGTTTCAGAAAGTTGTGACGAGATTTCGATTGAAAGGGAGTGTAAGTTGGATTTAGCTAGGACATGTTGATGTAGTTAGTTAGGGTTTATGGTTTCAGAAAGTTGTGACAAGATTTTTTTCAAATGAAGTGTAAGTCGGATTTAGCTAGGACATATTGAAGCACTTAGTTAGGGTTGTGTGCCATGAGAATTTGTCAGCAGATTTGGATTCAAAGAAAGTTATTTTGGATTTAGTTAGGAGATGCTTTTGAATTGAGTTTCCAGATATTTTGGATTTAGTTAGGAGATAATTATTTTTGTATGGAGTTTGGAGATATTTTCTACTTAGTGACGAGATAATTTGGATTTAGTTAGGTGATAATTTTGGATTCAGTTAGGACACAATTTTGAATGGAGTTTGCAGATAATTGATCTATCAGGGTGGATCTATCAGGGGACTTGAAAGATTCGTGCACTTTGGATTTATTAGGAGATCATCAGTTACAACAAGTACAATCAATTAGATATTTCTGGATTTAGTCAGGGAATATTTTATACTTACTTCCAACTTTTGAAGGACTGAGTTTAGTACATGAATCCGATATGAAAAATTAAATCAACTATTTAAGCAGAGTATTGCATAATTATTATGTATGCTATCCATCCGTAACATTGACTATCTGTTTTCGTTGGCAGCATAACGACATGGATGATAAAGGCAACGATGGCAAAAACTTGGGGAATACAGGCAAGGATGACAAGGACATGGGTGATAGACGAAACGAAGGCAAAGGAATGGATGGTATGTGCACGGATGATAATGATAATGAGGATGCAGGCAAGGATGGCATAGACCTGGATGATGTACACATGCAAGGTAAAGGAATTGATAATAAAGGCATGGCTGGTTCAGATCTGAATGAGTGTATGGAATACATAGAGATTGTGAACAAGACTTTCAGGACTGAGGAAGAAGCCTACATGTTCTACGTAGGCTATGCGAGAAAAAAGGGTTTGGTGTTAGAAAGGATGATCTTAAGTACAGGGGTCCGGGTCCGAAACAAAATGCATACAGAAGGACATACAAGTGCTGCAAACAAGGATGGCGGGCCCTTAAGCACTTTAACAGAGCTGAAAGAAAAAGAACACCGAGGGGTCTTTCTCGGTGTGGGTGTCCCGCTCTTTTTCAGGTTGAGCTACAAGATAGTAGTGGCCTCTAGTTCGTCAAGAATTTTGTGGACAAGCATAACCATCTGTTTGTCCCTGCTGACCTGACTCCCTACTTATCGGCTCATCGTAGAATGACTGACGCACAAAAGGCCGATGTCATCGAGTATGTTGTTGGTGGACTTCGAACACATCAGATTATGAATGTAATGGAGAAGAATGCCGGAGGTCCCGACAAGCTTGGATTTATAGATCGAGACCTATACAACCATGTTTCAATCCAGAAGAAGCGCAAGATAGAAGGCAGTGACGCTAGATATTTGCTCACCTATATGATTGCACAGAAAAAAGCAGACCCGGAATTCTTTTTCAAATACACAAAAGACAAAGAAGGCCATTTGAGGAACATATTCTGGGCTGATTCACAATCCCGGATTGACTATGTTGCCTTTGGTGGTGTCGTGGTGTTCGACAGTACATACCGGTCTAACAAGTACAGGCTTCCGTTTGTTCCATTTGTTGGTCTGAACCATCACCGCAACACAGTTTTGTTTGGGGTCGGTCTAGTGTCAGACGAGACAGTTGCATCATACCAGTGGCTTCTTCATGTATTTTTGGAGGCAATGTCCCAGAGGCACCCATTTCAGCAATCACCGATGGGGACGGTTCAATGGCTAAAGCAATAGCTACTGTCTGGACTGGAACAGATCATCGTTTGTGCACGTGGCATATCGAGGAGAATATGGTGATGCACCTCCGCAAGAAAAAGCTTGAGGAATTTAGGGAATTCATTTACCGTCGTTGGGATGTTGATGAGTTTGAGAAAAGATGGGAGGCTTATAAGGTTCGGTTCAAAATAAAACCAACGGGAAGAGGTCGTCATGGGTTAACAGGATGTACGAGCTGCGACACAAATGGGCTGCTGCGTACACAAAGGGTAGATATTTCCTAGGCATGATGAGTAATCAGAGGAGTGAGTCTCTCAACTCAAGGCTTCATGTGCACCTGAACAGGAAGATGCAGCTTGTTGATTTGTTGCAGCATGTTGAGCACTGTGTATCCATAATGCGTAAGAATGAAGCAGCATTAGACGCAGTAGCAACACATACGATACCCTTCACTAAGCTGAATGCACACCCTCTGGAGATTGCTGCCTCTTATATTTATACAACTGTGATGTTTCCAAAGGTAAAGCGTCAGATTGTCGAAGGGACAAATTGGCAGGTCACGGACCGGGTAGCATGTGATGGTTTGGTCGTGTTTGGAGTTTTGTGCAAAGCCCCATATGATAAAGTCCCATATGGCAGGGATGCTACAGAATTGCAAGGTAAGGAAGGTAAGGATGCTGAGGACTTGCATGCAAAAAATTGGATGCTGAGGATCCCAATGACTTGCAAGGTAAGGATGCTGAGGACTTGCATGCAAAAAACTTGGATGCTGAGGATCCCAATGACTTGGAAGGTAAGGATGCTGAGGACTTGCATGCAAAAAACTTGGATGCTGAGGATCCCAATGACTTGGAAGGCAAGGATGGTGTGGACTTGCATGCAAAAACCTGGATGCTAAGGATCCCAATGACTTGGAAGGTAAGGACAGTGAGGAGTTGGATGCAAAAAAGTTGGATGCACAAGCCGTGGATGCTAAGCCTGTGGATTTTATATATCACGTGACTTGTCTGTTTACGTGCAAGACTGGATGATGCAACTTGTAAATGTAAAAAGTTGGAAAGTCAGGATTACCCAAGCACACATATATTCTGCATTCTGGATCATCTTGGTGTATGCGCATTTCCAAAAAAAATTGTCAAGAAAAGATGGACAATGCATGCCAAGCCAGCGTTCCCTTCTTCGAGGACTGCGAATACTCATGTATGGTCTGATCACATGAATAAGTATCATCAACTACGCAACATGGCTAGTGACGCTTTATTCATAGCCGCAGCTAGCGATTCACAGTCAGAATAGGTGATGGAGCTCCTCCGAAGTATATTGGTTGATGGAGAAAAAACTGATTTCGATGAAGGCCATAAATCGTTTGTTCCTTTGCCGGCAAACTTCTCTGCTGCTCGCGAATGCTGCACTGATGACGTGGAAAACCCAATCAAAATAGTTTCAAAAGGGAGACCAACTACCGAAGAATCGAACAAGAGGATTAAATCCACGCATGAGCGGATGAGAAAAAAAAGCAACGAAGTTAGTGCACATGTTTATCTCATTGTTCATTTCCATACATGCTTACAATGTTAATATGTTCTCTCTTTTTCTTCAATTTACTCAGAAACAAATCGGGGAAATCAAAGGTCACAAGGAGGAAGAAGCGAAAAGAGAAAGACTCAGAGACAGAAGAAGACACAGATTCGGATACAGAAGAAGAGGAAGATTCAAAAAAAGCAACGAAGTTAGTGCACATGTTAATCTCATTGTTCATTTCCGTACATGCTTAAAGTGTTAATATGTTCTCCCGGAGAGTGTTCACATGTTTTTCTTCAATTTATGCAGGAAAAAATCAGGGAAATCAAATAGCACAAGGAGAAAGAAGCAAAAAGAAGAGACAGAGTCAGATACAGAAGAAGAGGCAGAGGCAGATATAGAAGAAGAGACAGAGGCAGATACAGAAGAAGAGGAAGATTCAGGTACAGAAGAAGAGGAAGATTCAGATGCAGAAGAAGAGGATGATTCAGATGCAGAAGAAGAGGGAGATTCAGATGCGGAAGAGAGGAAGATTCAGATGCAGAAGATGGTGGGCTGAGGAGGGCTAGGAAGAGACCATTGGAGGTTGCAGAAGAGGATTACGCAAAACCAAACAAGTGGGCATCAGCACAATTGTGCGTACTTAAACAAGTTTTCGAATGCTGGATGCAGATTCATCTATTTCATTTTTTGCAGGAAACGCAAGGGCGCTCCAAATGTCAATGCTGAGAGGAAGAAAAAGAACGATGACATGGGTGCGCGAGGAAAACCAGTGAAGTTAGTGTCTGTACTTACATGTCCGCTCTAGAAGTCGGATATTTGCTAGTACTGTGTTGACGTTTGTTAACTTTTCCAGGAAATACTCTAAGAATGGCGGTAAAGAACAGGCCAAAGGGGTCATGAAGACAAAAATGCCTGCTAGGAATGTACCACAGGCTGAGCGAATAAGAGCTGTCAAGTTAGCTTCTGTAGCTATGACGAGAAAATCAGTGAAGTTAGTGTCTTTTCTGTTATAGTGTACTGTACATGCTCAAATCTTCTTTGCTATCCTATTAACAAACATTGTTTCATGCAGGAAAGCTATAGTGAAGTAGAGACAGGATGTTTAGATGCACATTGTCAAGCAGAGAAAACAAAAGGATTTCTGGGGTCGAAAAATTGAGAACAAACTAAAGTAGACAGTTTTCCATGCCGTGCTCCACCTTGTTTTTGATGTATTAGACGTATTTGATGGACTGCCACTATATTTCTGAATTCCTCGTTTGCTTGGTACACCCCCATTTTATTATGGACAGGACGACATGGTAGGCTAGTTATGATTTATCAACATCGATGAAATAATGCATTTTTAGTGAAGTTGGTTTTCTGTATTTTTTTCATTTTTCTACATAATATATTGCTGAAATTTGTTCAAGTGTAGTCAATTTTAATACTTGAAATATAAAATAGAAACCGAAAATTTATATATATAAGAAAATAGAACGTTAATAGAAACCTCGTTTTCAAATAACCTTGAAAATCGTTTATTTTCAAATAGAAAATAAGCATACTGATATTTTAAAAATAGCATGCTCATTTGAAAAAAGCATGTTCAATTGAAAATAAAATAGAATGAATATGCGGATTTAAAAATAGCATGCTTCTTTGAATATACTGTTTTTAAAATACCATGCTATTTTAAAAATAGCATGCTGATTTTAAAAATATGACTTCAAAAATAGCATGCTACTTCTAAAATTATAATGCTCTTTTTAATATGCTACTTTCAAAATAACATGCTGATTTCAAAAATATCATGCTACTTTTGAAAATATAATGCTCTTTTCAATATGCTACTTTTAAAATAGCATGCTGATTTCAAAAATAGCATGCTGATTTTAAAAAAATCATGTTCTTTTGAATTTGATATTTTTAAAAATAGCATGCTGATTTCAAAACAATAGCCTCATTCTAAAAATATAACGCTGTTTTTAAAAATATAACACTATTTTTAAAATAGCATGCTGATTTCAAAATAACAGCCTCATTCTAAAAATATAACGCTGTTTTTAAAATAGCATGCTGATTTCAAAAATTACATGCTTTTTGAAATATGCTGTTTTGAAAGCAGCGTGCTGATTATGAAAACAACATTTTTTTAAATTACGCTTTTTAAAAGATAGCATGTTTTTTAGTAATACTGTTGTTCAAATAAATAAAACATGCTGGTTTGCTCTGTTTTTGAAAATAGCATGCCATGCCATTTCAAGAGTAACAGAAACATCATTTTTTGCATTGCATTTTGACCCGCAAGTTTTTGTTTTGCATTGCATTTTTATGTGCGACACACATACAAACCGCATTTTCAAAATAACTCGTACTAACCAACACAAAAACCTCGTTCAAAAATGAAAGTAGTGTCCAATCCATTTGAAACCCGGTTAGATTTGATTCTAAAAATACTAGCATCACTGTGGCAAAAAAAAAGGAAATATAATCTCAATCCATAAGGGTAATTATATCAAGGAGGGTACTACGGTGCGTTATATATATAGACTTGCATAGCAAGTACATTACACCACATAGGGTACCACCAAGTTACTGCCAACTTCCAATTATTGGACGATCTTCATACCCAGTCGGACCCAAAAGTTATACCACCAAAGTATGAGTTACTACCAAGTACCAATTACTACTAAGTTGCACTTACTGGACCCAAAAGCTGATACTACCAACTTGCAGTTACTGGCTACTACATACATATTATAAAACTAGCGTCAAACTACTACCATGGGCCAACGAATCCTCATGCCACTAACCATGTTAACCCTAAGCCCACCTCCACTCCTTTCCATGAACCTGAAGATAGCCATTTGATCTTCTTTCATTCTGGCTCCCTCAACGACTTCTCTCCGGTTCTTCGTCATGATCGCACACCCGTCCTTCTTGCCCATCTTGAACAAGACCTTTTTATTACCTTCAAAATGTTCATTGGTGACACGCACAACCATGGGCTTTCGCAGATAATCTTTGAGGTAGGCCTGACTATAACCCTTTGAGAAGATCTGATTGCGAATGGAAATAAATAATGTTACATAAAAAATTAAGTATGATTTGCACACAAAAAAAGTAAGTATGATTTGCACAACCACGCCCGTCCTCCTCTCTGTCTCTACACGATGGCATTTTCGCTAGTGAAGTATGATTTGCAAAAAGAAAAGTCCAAGTGTTTACCATCTTGCTCTTCCCTCTGATGACTGCCGAGCGGGTGACAGTGCTGACATAGTTGGCACTGCTTTACTATGGATTTGAGATAGTCCCACCGATCCTCGTTTAGCGATACATGGTTGCCGTAGAAGATGCGATCCTCAAAAGTTCCTTTTCTCACCATGTATCCCGGACCTGTATCAAAAAAACTTAAGATGACAGAGTAGTAAATAATTTCATACGTAAGATCTAGAACATCAACACTGGGTTAATGATCAATGCCTACTCTAATGATCAAGAAATGAAGGACATAGATAACCCAATCACACCCACCCAACAATATCTCGTAGAAACATGGGCAAATTGAATATTTGATTTTTTTAAACTAACAACTAATTACTCCTCTATGTAAGCTCTAGTTCAGTCAATGTTGATTTGGAAGGTCATCTAGAACCCAAACAGAGTAATGTGTGGTAATCAAGTGTCACTCAAACATCAACTTTTGATATTTCACGGTTCATTTAATATCTGACCAGCCATATAGAACTTTACCCCGTAGTGCCAAGATAGGATCATGGTCCACATCTCCATCTCCATCAGAACTATCATCAGTGTCATAGTCGCTAGAGGTGTCGCCATCAGTGCTATAGCCGTCACTCCCACGTGAAGTGCCATCTGAAGCATCATCTGAGGTGGTCCGGTGATCACTCTCTTCACTGCTGATGAGGATGGTTTCCCTTGCCATTCAAACCCGTTGCATGCATTGCAATGAACAAATGTTAGTTATTGATATATGAAATCAGTCTTCCATTAGGACTTGTTAGCACCATATACAATGTGAATAATCTTTTTGCATACTTCTCGCTAAGTACATAGTTAATGTATAAATATCTACATGAAAAAGCTAGTTGACAACTATTCGCACGACTAGTCAAGGCTAGTGGTTAGACTCATAATCATTGGGCAGACATAACCAATTAGGATATTTCAAGGTTAAAATTTTGTGAGCTAGACAAGAAAACTTGGTAACCAACCAATTAGTAGCCATGTACAAATGAACCATGATTGACTGCTCTCATCGAGCAATACGTGAAACTATAACTGATCTGCCTTTGATCACTGCAAATTTCCTGATAGGCAGTTGTGTGGTACCATCAGGTAATAAATATAGTTCTTTAAATTGTCCCAACAAAACAAATAATGCATTTGCTGCTGTACATACCATTTTTAGAGGTACATGTGGAGGTTAATTTTCCAATTTCCAGTGAGAATAAGGACATGATAGAATCTCTCAAGCAAGATGACAGCATAGTGAAGGCTATGAGAACGAGAAAGGTATGCTGACCAATAGTCACCCTTTTGTATACTTGCTATTTGTTTACTCAATACTACCCATACCAACAAGTAAAATCATGATTATGAAGTATAATGGCAGAAAATCCAACAGTGAGGAATTTGTTGCAATGTGAACTACTCGCTCACAACAAATTTTCATTGACCCCAACAATCACATACCATATCTTGGAGATAGGCTGACATAATTCAAGTAAGCAGTAACAACAATCAGCAAAATTATGCACCAAGCAAAAATATTACATGTGTGCACATATCATCAAAAACATGCACCAATCAAGAGCAGTCTATACTTGACAAATCCTTCAAAATATGCACTAATCATCATACTATCATCGAGTAATACATGAAACTATAACTGATCCTCATTCCATCATTACGAATTTCCTCACGGACTGCTTCTGTGCTCGCCTTTTTAGTTTTTACTAACTAAGCATTAGCAAATACATACATACAGTCTTCAAACTATCCCAACAGACCAAAACATGTGTATGCTCCTGTGAATATACTTTTTCTATATCTAGCAATGGGGGTCATTTTCCAGGGAGAAAAACTACTTGATAGCATCTGTCAAGCAAGATGATAGCATAGTGAAGGCTATGTCGACGAGCAAGGTATGCTGGCCAACACCCACTTTTTTCTCTTACTTGCACGGAAGTGTTTACCCGTTACTACCCATACGAACAAGTAGAACCATGATTATGCAGTACATTGTCAGATTATCTTGCTGTAAAATTACTTGTTGCAATATGACCTACTAGTTGACACAGTGATGCTAGTATTGTTAGAATCAAATCTAACCGGGTTTCAAATGGATTGGACACTAATTTCATTTTTGAACGAGGTTTTCGTGTTGGTTAGTACGAGTTATTTTGAAAATGCGGTTTGTATGTGTGTCGCACATAAAAATGCAATGCAAAACAAAAACTTGCGGGTCAAAATGCCATGCAAAAAATGATGTTTCTGTTACTTTTGAAATGGCATGGCATGCTATTTTCAAAAACAGAGCAAGTGTCAGATTTTAACTTGGGCGGTGCTGTCAGATCGACATTCGAAGGGCAGGGAAGTCAATCTTACCTCCGAAGTGGTACTGGATGGGGTTGGAGTGGACTTGTTTGAAGCTGGCACCACCGGAGCTTCGGGCGGCGCGACCAGGATTGGGGATGAAAAGTTGCGGTTGTCGGACCTTGCTGTCGACGAAGCAGTGAAGAATCATGGCTGGAGCAGGGGGAGTGGGTGGACTCGCGGATCCGGCAGATTTGACGACAACGGGGGCGGCCAAGGTGACGACTTGGCAAACCCTAGTCGTCGCCCTCCGCGTCGCCTCTCTGTCTCTGCAAAGAACAAAGTGGAACGGAGTGTGGTGGGATTGGGATGGGGGTGGGGTTGGGGTTGGGGCCATCGCCCACTTTCCTCTCTGCCTCCCACTTGTGCAGGCCCACAAAAGGAACAAAGTGTTGGGCCCGATCAGATGGAGATTTGGCAGCTTTACCAATTCTGGCCATACAGAAAAGATCAGCATGACCACAGGTGTTCTTTTGAAGAAACCCTAAAAATACACTGCTGTTTATATTGCATGTGGACGAGTCTTTCAATACACCAATTGATCTTGAATAATTTTAAGCACTCCACAGTATATATATATATATATATATATATATATATATATATATATGAAAATAATGGTTAACCAATAAAATGGTAAACTATTAGATGCAAGGTTACAAATATTTGAAAAAAATCAATAATTGAATTGTATGCATTTTTATGATTAAATTTAATAAATTTAACATTTCTGCAAAAACTATGATAATTAAAATATTCATTGGTATTTTAAAAAAACCCGCAAATGACTACTTATGCCAACCAGAACTTCTTCAGGGTTTCGTTTATTCATCTATTCTTTGGCATGCTGGTTCTCATAACGCCTTCTTCGGACCTTCTCTTTGTCTGACAAATTCCTGAGATATTGGGCTAGCGCCTTGTGTTTCGCCCTCACACCATGCTTCATTTGGTATCCTTTGGCAACTCCTTCGGCGTTCTCAAGAATACTAATGAAAGCCGGGTCTAGATATTTGCCACAGAACGCGAAAGGATACGCCATATGCTTAAGCACGTTGCACTGTCCATTCTGCAATTCTTCAAGGGCTTTCTGAGTGTGTGCATTCATCTCTCCTTGGAAAATGTCCGCATAATCATGAGAATAAGGCTGCAAGTTTAAATTATGTATGATATAAGCTGCACCATTGTTTACAGTACCTAATATTCCCTAAGTTTCATACTGTAGTGCCTATAAATTATTTTTAAAATAAATATTCATTAACTTTGAAAATTTAAGGAGAAAAAAGCAATATCAAATCCATATGAAAGCATAAATTATATGATGTACTTTAAAAAAATTGTCAATAAACATGCACAACCTTTATGATGTCTGACTTTTGGCATAAAACCAAAACGCATTAAATTGTGGAGTGGATGAACCATTAGTTTCTCAAACATTGATTGAATAAATAATGATCATTACGTACTGATGATCAACATTATATTTAGACATAGATTCCATTATGCCAATTCAACAATGTATTGATGGTTTAATGATTAACCTATAACCTTAAACTTGAAGACAAATCTAGGGTTAAAAAATTAAAATTACCGTAATGGAATTCCAGTCCATGCCGTGGATGTGCTGCTGCTTGTGATCGACGAGGGAGTACTGCACCTCGTTGACACAATGCTTCTCTGGGTCAGACACTGAGTAGTCCAAAGCTTTCTCGTGGGGTTCCTGATCTATGAGATGGACGCCGACGTCGGTGGTTAGCCCCGCGAGTCCATGATCTGTCACCATGCCGTCCATGACAGGCCCCTCACGTCCATGGCCACGATTTGACATGACGGCCAATCGACCTCCACGAGTGGATTTCATATCCGGCGGCAAGGAGGCGGGTGTGTGAGCGGCGGCGATGGTTTTAGAGCGTAACCTAGGGGGAGAGATGCAAGGAGTAATTGGTAGTTACCTACTATAGCGGAAATATTTATGAGAAAAATTGATTGGTCGGTGTTGGGCACCTTCAATGCAGCGGTGCTTATTTAGGCGCTTAATTAGGATCCTAGAAAAAAAAATCACAAGCGTAGGCGCTTGGGGCAGGAGCTAGGAACTGGATTTTGTACATCTACGTGATGCAATCCAAAGATCGTGTCTGGGGTGGATGGGTTGGGGATTGAAAATTGTGTATCTATGTGATGCAATCCAAAGATCGTGCCCGGGGTGGATGCGTTGGGGATTGAAAATTGTGTACACAAACCCTAATGCTCAAGACTTGTGAAAACATCAGATCAAATTGTCATCAAGTGATCTAGTATTACTTGGATCGAGGCTTTGTGATCATCATGTAGCCACGCCACAAACACGATGGTGCTAGTATTACTTGGATCAACACCTTAGGCAACAAACTAGTGCATTTCCTTTTTGAGTCACCATCTTCCTTCTTGAAAACCACATGTACACACTCATCATGTATACCATAACACATCAGAATCTGTTAACGAGCGCTCACAAGCTTAACTAGCTTCAAACAAACCTAGCCAATCAGGGTTTTATGCTACTTAATCTAAATGAGTCGATGATTAATGAGCACGAGTTTAACAAGCAGAGATGCCAAACCACAAACCAATTAACATAGTTCTACCTTAGTTCAATGCTTCCATATATACAAAAGCAAGCACCACTTAGTAGTACTGGTGCACATAGTT